>NW_026294780.1:38825324-39025324 GCF_026119805.1 Tympanuchus pallidicinctus
CATCAGCAGAGATGATCTGCTGTTCCCAGGAAAAGAGGGCTTAGCATGTATAATAGCTTTTTGTTTGTTTGTTTGTTTTGTTTTGTTTTGTTTTGTTTTGTTTTTTGAAGATAAATGCCATCACTCCAAACGTCCCTCCCTTCTTCCTTCTTTCCTTTAGATTATATTGTTGCATATTATATTATGAGACATCCTTTTGTTGTTCTGGCTGCCTCCCTTCCTAGTTTCTTGTGCACCTCCAGCTTTCCTTCTGTCAGGGCAGCACGAGAAACAGGAAAGTCCTTGACTCTATGTAACCACTGCTTTGCAACAGCTAAAAATATTTGCATGTTATAATTACTACTTTCTTCAAAAATCTGGTGGCCCTCTATAATGGAATGATGGCATCTGTAGACAAAGGGAAAGCAAATAATGTCATCTGCCTGGACTTCTGCAAGGCCTTTTACAAGGTCCCCCACCATCCTTTTCTCTAAATTGGAGAGAGATGGATTTGAAGGGTAGACTATTTGGTGAATAAGGAATCAGTCAGAAGGTTGTAGCCAGAGGATTCTAATCAATAGCTCTATGACCAGGTGGAGGCCAGTGATGAATGGTATCCCCAAGGGGTCTTTCTTGGGACCAGTACTCTTTAACAACTGACCTTCTGTCTCTGATCTCTCTGGTTCAGTAATCAGTATTTCAGAGGCAGCTAGAACATAATGCAGTCTCCTAGCTTTCTTAGCAAAAGAGAGAAGGAATACATCTCACACAGCTCCAACCCTGCAGCCCCAGTTCTTCCTGACTCCTTTACATGCCCACCACATCATGGGAGTGGATCATCTGTGATATACTTCTTAATTGAGAAGATGGATATCTGAAAAAGGAAGGGGATTATTTAAATGGCTCCATGTTTGGAAGGAAACCAATTTAAGCAAAATTTGCAACATTTTACTATGACTATTACTTCCAAGCTGTGAGACTTGTTTTCCCATTCAGGCATGCTGATGAAGCCCTCTTCCTGTTACGTAGTATGGTCCAAATCTTCTTTTTCATGTAACACCAAAGGAAGAAAGAGTAAAGCAGTGAGTTTGCTGATAAGAACAGGCACTTCACTACTAATAGTATCTATTGTCACAGAACACTTTGAGGCAGTTCATATTAAATAAATAGCTCAGATTTACTTACCTACCAAGGAACAGAATCCTTTAGTTCCATTTCTCAAAGAGTTCTCTTTTAGTTTCCTCCTTCTTCACTCCAGTATTTTTAAAACAGTATCAACTCAACAAAGAATTACAGAACTCCTAAAAATAAATAAATAAGGTTGGTTTTGCTATGTGGTAACATAATTTAAGGAAATTTGGGAGAAAGCTGTAGGACATGTTTCAAAACAAGAGTAAAAGGAAAGCAAAAAACTCACTATGAATATAGTATAATGGGGTACTTTTGAAATTGTAGAAGTCTATAAAAATGCTTCTTTGTCTATTAATTCTCAGTAATGCATCCTTGCTATTAACAAACAAACAAACAAACATAGAACAGCAATTCTAAAACTATATTTGTTTTATTCCTTTAGATTTCGGTGCTTTACTTAAGTGTTGGAAACACTAAATATACTGGAGTCTCTTTTAAGTACATAAAAAGACGAAAACAGAAATGATTACAATAGAAATTATACTGATTAGTAATTATCCTTTCTACAGAGAGAAATGTAAAATAGTAAATAAAGTTAATAATATCAGTAAAGTTCGATTATTTTACTTTAATTACATAGTATTAAAAGGCGTGTATGTTTTAGTGTATTTTAATGTGTGCTTTTTTAAGGTTGAAAGCTATTTTTATCTTTATACCATCTCACAGCTTTCAAGCAGTATTTATTTAAATCATTACTACAGTAATCAGGATCCAAATGGTGCAAAAGACAGGTATGCTTATCTATTCTCAATTATTTCAACAATTCTGTCCCCGCCTTCCTTATCCACTGACATTTTAGTAAAATTGATGCAAGAAATCTGTATATTAATTGCTCTATCATTTTAATGTCTGCTGTGGTAATTTTAAGACAAACTGAGGTTTGCAAAGGATGCTCTGAGGTATACCAACGTGCTGGAAAACTGATTGCAATTTATAATCCGTAATGTGTCCTAGAAAGCTGAAGAAAATTCTGAGTCAGATTCTCAACAGATGTATTGTACACAGAACTACACCTAATGACAATATATTCTATCCAGATATTCATGTCTGAAACTGGCAATCCTTAAATGTTTAAATAACCTTAGCTTAAAATATCTTCACTCAACCCAAACAATAGGAAGAACTTCACACCTATTTTGGAAAATTGCCATTTGAATCCTCACACATTCTTGTTTCACTTTCATAAGTACTACAGAGATCTACTGCCCAATAGAACCATCTGAAGGAAAAGTAAAGTTGACACTACACTATCCTTTCACTATCCTTTGTTCTTGCTTACTTTTTCCTCAAGAATCGTTTTCTTTGTTCAGCATGGTAGCTCACAGTTTTTCAGTTATCTATTATGTTTAGGAAAGCGTGACCTTCTTGACCCCTAGAGGAAGCTCCTATACAAACAATTGCTGTGAAAACAAAGGTATTGTCTTTTTTTTTTTTTTTTTTTTTTTTTTTTTTTAGCCTAAGAGCAAGTGAATTTGAAGGAATATAAGCTAGTGTAAATGATTCTTCTCTCAAGACACTTTTCTTTGTAAGTTTGTCTTTCTCTTAAAGCCTGAGGTAGAATTTGCCTCTCTGAAATAACTTTTAACTCACCTACTATACTCTCAGAGAAATGTTTATAAGTCTATTGGATCCAGCAGAATGGTAGTCATTAAGTCATAATTAACTTTAAAGAAGATTGGAAGAGGACTTTGTTCTTTGTTTCCTTGCCTTCAAGTAACAGCTAGCTGTGTATGCTGAAAAAGAATGTTTTCCAGTTAATGTCTACTGTCTTTTTTTTTAAAACATGTTTATTTGTTTATTTAAATATGAATTATATTCTTATTTTCACAGTAGTGAAAAGAAACAATATGTCATACTTTGGATATTGGACTGTATATAATAATTGTAAACTAGATCATAGAGTGTTTTTCTCTTCCTTAATTTGAGACAACATCTTTGATGTAAAACACAGTAAATAAATTTATCTTTTGATTGGTTCCTCTTTTCATTATCATTTAATGAAAGCAAGTGGGTTCCATCCAGGAGAGGATATTGAAAATTCTGTGTTAATATAGCTGACTTCATAGCCACAGAAGGGCAGCTCACTATTTCTCCAGCTCTTGTATGGACTGCTGTATGGAAATTCTAGATCTAAACTAAGTTATCATTAAAACAGAAAACTTTATAACATCTTGTAAGTTTGTAAAGGCAATACAGAGAATTATTTTTCTAGTTTCTAAATTCTTACCATCAAACTGAGCTCCAGAAAGCACTGAAATAACGAAATATACTATTATTTCTCTTTTCTTAAAAAAAGGGGGCAAGTAAAACTTTTAATACAAGCAAAAAGAGGCATAATAGCACACTCAGATACGTGAAAAGGAGGAAGCAAAGCAATAGCCTGTGTATTGTAGGACAAAATCTTTCTGCGTAGTGATAGTTCACTGAAGAAGATCAAAATTACTTCAGCAAAAGTAGCAAAGAACCAGTATATGCATACATGACAGCCACTTCCCTCTCCTAATGGAATCTGCAGTATTTCCAAACTGAAATAAATGTAATAGGCTACTTGCCAGGCTGCAGTTTCCTGTCCAAACTGACTGAAGGTATGCAAACCCTGCTGTCCTGCTGTGCATGCAAAACTAATTTGTACAGTTGCTTTGATTTAATGTTGTTTCGGATTGAAGATAGGAAAAGATGGTGCTCATACTGTGCATTAATATGGATGAAAAGTTTGCTCTATTATGGTAATTCTTCATCTACAAGGAATTCTAAATAACCTATCACTGCAACATAAGCATTAATGCACAGTTAAAAAAGGCTTAAAAAAAAAAAAAAAAAAAAAAAAAAAGTAGATAAAGAAAGGTTGTGATATAGATGGCAAACAAAAGTTGGTGCTGCTTATTTTTCCAACACTCCTGATTACCACAAGGCAGTATTCATTTATTACATTCAGATGTAGGTATCTTAAACAGTTGCTCCGCTCTACTGAATATTGACTGAATATGGCCCATAAAGTAATTCTGAGAATTTCTTTAGAAGCTTATAGTCTCAAAACTTGACTTCTTTCATTTCATTTATATCCTCTTTGCAAATGTTCTCATTGTTTTATATATGTATAGATAAAGTACAGTGCTTGCTTTCAGTGATGTTTTCACTACAGTTGTTAAAACTAAAACTTCAGAAACACTCCTACAAAAAATACACAAAGTATACGTTAGGAGAAAACAATCTTCTTATGCCAAGAATTTGGAGCTATTTTCTCATAGTATTTTAAAGGTGTTGTAAAAAGCAACAGAGTAAAAAACAAAAATATAATATCCCTGAAGATTAGAAATATGTCAACAGAGTCTTTTAATGCAATAAGTCACAGCAGGGTGTGGGGCTACACCACTGTCTAATAGTGGTTAATCTGAATAAATAATATGTTTTTAATCATCAAATGGCATTTAATTAACCTACAATAACCAGCTTATTAATTCTCGATTAAATCATTATTTGAAACACTTAATTTAATTGTGAATGAATATATTTTCTACTACCTCCTAGAAGGTGTCTCACTACTTGTGATGAATTGTAGGTTAAAGTTTGGCATTTACTCTCCCTCCTCCTGAATGAACATCAAGGATAGGTTTGAAAAGCTTCATGCTGTTTGTTAATTAAAGTAAACCAGAAGAGCAAAAGACAGGGAATTCAGAAAACAAAATAACCCAATTACACACACTCCACCAGTGCAATACGATTTATTTATACTTAATCCCACACTTAATAAATACGGCCAGATCCTTAGCAAGAGTAAACTGACATTATTGACTTCAATTAATTTACTTGCTAAGTCACTTGTTAGCTTTTTTGTTTGTTGTTGGCATAAGAATCATAAGTTAAAAAATAATTCCTGTTCCAGGCATCTTTCAGTCAGGTACACAAGGTGGGGATAGTGTTTTGTTACTATGGTTCATCACTCATCCTGGTCTGAGAAAAATAATTTTTCTAAAAATCTGAATGAAATTGTTGGCCGGTAACTGGGAGGCAGTGGACGAAAATATGCCACAGAGAAGAAAGAAGTGGAAATAAACACTAACATACACTTGATGCCAAAAAATATTTTAGAAGGATCCTCTTGTCATGAAGTGTGATAAGCCTTTGGCAAATTACTCAGAAATTTTGCCTTCTATCTATGAAAGAGAATCTTCTTAGGCATTCTCAGTGGATGAAAACATCTCTAGAAATGATCAAGAGTCTCTTGTGCTGAAACATATTCTTTGTGGAACCAGTTTCACTCCTTTTATTATGGAAGATACCGGCAGAGACTGGCTTCTCTGTTCTAAGACTAGTCTCTGCAAATCACTCTCTTTAGATTCCTTGAACTAGCCACAAGATTTCTACCACAAGACAAATGCAGAGTGGCACGAAATAGCATTGCACTACTTTCCAAGACAATGAACAGTTTTCCTGTAAAAGCTGATTAAACTCTAGCCAGAAGAAATAAAATTTTTCAACAACTTTGTAAGTTTTTGAGACTGAGAAATACTAAGTTCTGATTGTGTTCTGTAAAGTTAGTAACAATACTTTGGAACTTGTACAACAGTAAAAATTGATACAATTGTATTAAGTAGCTGTGATAATACCCCTGCATTATGGTATGCATTTCTTGCATTCACAGGATATGAAGACATTGCAGACATTCATTTTTCATTTAAAGCACAATCAATTTTTGCATCCAAATTGGATTTATATATATATATATATATATATAAAATATCAATATCAAAGTCTTTGTTTTCCCAGTTTTCTCAATATATATATTTTTTGTTTGTTTGCTTTTTTTAATGATAAATTCTCTCCTTCCACTTCCCACTCAAGATGCTTCCCCAGATAATTTCCCTGGCAACACACAATATTTTCATACAAGAATAACCACTTGCATGCCCAAAAATTAGGTTCTAAATTGCAAAGTCTACTTATCCTTTACACAGAGAGGCCAAAATAAGGTTAGAAGCACAGGCAGAATTTTAATAGCCATGGGTCAGCAAAATATGATTTAGCAGTATTCCTCATGATTATGGATGCAAGGATAAAATCTGTCACTGACTATAAAAGACAGCAAAAGCTATGAGCTCCCCTCCCACTGCTGCCACCTACCCAATTTCATTGCCTTTCCAGAGACTCTCCCTCACAGAAGGTGCTGTGCCACTGCAGTACTGAGATTCATGTCAAGATACCACCATTCAACCTTTAAAATAGAAGGAAGTAGAGTGGTTGTGGGTAATAGAAATGTACCTGAGTGTCAGGAGGTGCACCTTTAGCCCATCTATCTTCACCTGTCTTTATTTCTGCTCTGTTACTACTGCAGGAAATCTTTAAAAATCATCTTTTTCCTGTTACTTTCAATTGGAATCTTTTCCAAAGACTCCTGGTTTTAGGCACCAGCTACAATCACTGACTGCTAATCTCCCAGTCAGAATTACTCTGAGGTGACAGGGTTAAAGGAAATGCAGAACCTCACCAGAAGAATCCTGTCTTTTAATTTCCATCAAGGGATACTTTGAAACAAGTTCAGGTATTTTACTACCAGCATATCTCTGCACTAATGTAGCATTTCACAGAGTTTCTGCAATAACTATCGTCAGGTCTTCTCATAAGAGTCCTATAATGGTTGTAAATATTCCTCAGGAGAGCCAGATAGACTCTGAAAGGCATATAATAGCTATCATAAATGAATAATAAAATGTAGAAAGGACAAGCCACCATGAAAATGGCAAATGAATATGATGACGTGTATATTGTACATAAGTTAATTGTCTGAGTTTTATATTTACAGAAAATCCCAGCTGTTTTCTGCTGTGTCAGCAATGTTTCTGGAAGAGACTGCATGCTCTGGAAGGTTAAGACTTTTTGCAGGAAGCACAAAGTAATTACAGTGTAGAAAGCTTGTACCACTGTTTTTTTGTGTCGTTATTATGCAAGTCGTTAAACTGTTTGCTAAAGTTGTTGAAGTTAGACAGCAAGCATCACCTTGTCTTACCAAATGGTGCAGATAAATGATACTTCATGCAGATAAATAATACTTCATAAACAGAATGCAGAATAATCTCATATGTGGAGATTGTAGCAAAATATTGCACTCCAAAAATTTTGAACCATCTTTTATAGGGACTTTGACTTAGAATACTGGCTTAGACAGACAAGAGGTTCACTTAATAGCAGTCAGAATGTGATTATCTTGATTTAGTAGTAATCCATTACTTTCTGCATACCTTCAGGAATTTCAGATCAACATTACATGTTCTAACACACCACTCAGTTTAGAAACTGATACTGTTCTGTAAGTAGTCCCATGAAAATCAGACCCATTGCAATTGGAACAAATTTTATTTTTCGATACGCTGTTATAATGAGGTCTTAATCCTCTTTTTGGTTTCATAATTTTGAAAAGATACCCAAAACATGCATGAATATAAGATTGTATTCAGAATATATATACAGAAAAGTGGAGAAGAAAGAAAATTCAGATAGAGGTGTACAGATATGAATAGCAGAAGTCACTCTGTTCTTCAAACCTGAAAAAAATGGAAAAAAAAAAAAAAAAAGTTAATTTCATTCTCTATGTATGTAGCAATATAGGAGTTTGTGTTTTAAAACAGCAATATGTTTCAGCACAAAAACACTGACAATAAAATACATCGCAAAGTGGAAATACATAATGATTATCCGACTAAAGAGAAAGCGGAGTTTGGTTAATACTCTCAATATTCTCCAAAATATTTTCTCAGTGCACTCAGCTTCTATTTTTGCATTTACTTAAAGCCTTCTTTAAAAGGAAAAAAAAAAAAAAAAGATTTCTTAAGGTGAGTCAGCTCATGAAAGTAAAAAAAAAAAAAAAGTTTCTATTTCCTTAGCATCCCCATAATCCTCTTAACAAGTATTAGTAAAGTGAAAAGAATCATTTGAAGCATAGGAAGGCTATAGAGACCAAACACGATTTATTGAAAGCTACTTCTGATATGTTTCAGTTAGATTTTTCTAATGAGAATTAGTCTTCTTAAATAGACAATGTTGCAATGTTACAACAAATCTGGATAACGCAGTTTAAACCAAAATTTCAAATATTTTGTTTTTGAAGGTAAAGGTCTTGAAATAAGTACTTGCCTTTTTTTTTTTTTTTTTTAAATATATTTTTCTACATTTGAAAACTACTTTCTCTTGAGTATTGTATATCTTAAAAAAATGAGAGAAAGTGAAATCAAATCTGTGTTTAATTATGTGTGTAATTTACCAATATTTAGATATGTTTAACCTCATGCTGCGTTTCTGGCTTGTTTTATGAAATCTAGTGCACAGTTGTACAGAGGTGATTTGTGCTGGATGTGATTTTTTTAATGGTACATTAAGCCATGGCACTGCACTGATCTCAAGTTACATTAACTTGTTTTATCCAACAAAGATTACATTGGATGGTAATTTTGCTTTCCATTTTTCCTTTTCAAAATTCACTTTAGCTTTGACTGACACAAAAGCAAGCAGAGAAAAATAATAGTCATAAATGCCTTAAAGGAACCTGTTGGCTCATAAGTACTCTCAATCAGTTCTTTTCAAGACAAAAACTTAACTGTTTACATTAGTGGACTTTAAGATGGACAGGAATGAGTCTCTGAGGGAATATAAAACACAAAAATCCTGCAGAAGTGAGCCTAAATTTGCATTTATATTCCTTTTAGTATAATAAAGCAACTGTCCTGCTTCTGAGATCACTATCTTCTTTCTGACATTAAAATGACATCAGTACACAGGGTACACACTGCTTGAACTGGTTTATATTAGGTACAAGGGTGAAAAAAGTGCTAGAATGATAAAAATAGTAAAAAAGGAAATAATAAATTAGATGCCTGTAAGCGTATCTGATTTTCAAGAATAGCAAGAGTTTACCTATGTCAGAATTCTAAGGGGAAAAATATATAGAAAAAACTACAAAGTTTCCTTATATGTTTCCTTACATAATTGCTTATATTTCCTATAAACCCTTCTGAACTCCTTGTTGATCATATGAAACCTTCAGGTCTAGAGCAGAGAGATAAAACTCTGTCTGCTTGGTCTGCATTTTTATATGTTGGTGAAATCAAGGGCTGAATAATTAGACAACTTTAACACCAATTAGTGCAATTTAGGTATCAAATCTGCAAATTCCACACCAAGTTTCTAAATTATGTACCTTGATTCAAGGGGAGAAAATATATACACAGGAAAGAGACAATTATTACATGTTTGACAAGAATTAAGATTTGAAACTATAATATTTGGAAATTTCAACCAGCATTTACTTTTTGACTTTGTATCAGCAAGTTTTACTTATGTTTCTATGAACAAAGTTCGTATTTTACTTTAATGTTCACTGTGTATCTCCTATTGAGCTAAGTTGGAGTCTAAGCAGGATGACCACAAACCAAAGCACACTTATTGGCTCCCACAGGCAGTCTTTTTCTGTAATAATAACTATTGGTATCTACCTGCAGATGAGTTTGTTGATTTTGGGAATTAGGGTTTAATAGTATAAAATTACATTATTAACTATGTTCAGAAAGCTCAGTCAATGAAATCTGCTACATCTATTAATGTTTCAGAAATAACTATGTGGTCTGCAGAAGACAGTTTCTGAGGAAACAGACATCTGGAGATCACAGAGACACCATTCTTATGTCAGGAGGATGTTATGGTGTGAAGTACAAACTGAGTACAAACATATTCCTCAGTAAGTTGTTCTGTATATTATTTCTATTTTAGAATGAGAAAGTATATTTGAGTTTTATTAATTACTTACTGTTAGAATTGTTATAGAATACAAAACAGAATAAGAATACAGAATACCTGCAAATTTGTTATTAAAAGAAAAAAAAGAAAAAAAAAAAAAGAGAATTTTTCTGTTTGCATAAAATTTATTCGTGAAACAGATAAATTAGTCCATATCTAAACATATCTAGATTGACAATATAGATATGCCTTGGAGAAAATCACTTAAAGGAAAGCGACATAATTTGCAAATGATATATTCGTTGAATCACAGTCATAGAATCATTGGGTTGGAAGGCATCTTTAAGATCATCTGGTTCCAACTCCCTGCTTATAGGCAGGGACACCTCCTCTAGATCAGGTTGCTCAAAATCCCATCCAGCTTGGCCTTGAATGCTTCCAGGGAGGGGGAATTCACAGCCTCACTGGGCATCCTGTTTCAGTGTCTCACCACCCTCACAGTAAAGAATTTCTTCCTAAAATCTAGTCTAAATCTATTGTCTTCCAGTTTAAAACCTTTTCACCCCATCCTGTCACTACCTGCCCTTACAAAAACTCTTTCCCTTGCTTTCCTGAAGGTCCCTTAAGATACTGGAAGGCCTCTGTAAGGTCTACCCAGAGCCTCCTCTTCTCCAGGAGTCCCAGCTCTCTCAGCCTTTCCTCAATAGGGAGGTGCTCCAGCCCTCTGATCATTTTCATGGCTCTCCTCTGAATCTAATCCAACAATTCCATGTCCTTCTTGTACTGGGGGCTCTAGAACTGGATGCAGTACACTAGATGGGGTCTCACGAGAGCAGAGGAGCAGAATCACATGCTGGTCACACTTCTCTTGATGCAACCCAGGATTCAGTTGGTCTTTGGCACTGCAAGCCCACACTGCCAGTTCCTGACGAATCTTTCATCAGTCAACACTCCCAAAATCTTCTCCTCAAGGCTTCTCTCAAGCTAATCTCCACACAGCCTCTATCTGTGCTTCAGATTGCCCAGCTCAGCTGCAGGACCTTGCACTTGACCTTGTTGAAGTTCATGAGGTAGGTTTGGGTCCACCTCTGTTCAGGTTACTTTGGATAGTATCTCTTCCCTCCAGGGTATCAACTGCACCACTCAACTTGGTGTCAACTGCAAACTTGCTGAGGATGCACTCAATCCCACTATTCATGCCACCTACAAAGATGTTAAGTAGCATTGGTTGCAACATCAATCCTGAAGAATGTCACTCATCACCAGTCTCCACTTGGAAATTGAGCCACTGACCACAACTTTCTGAGTGCGACCATCCAGCCAATTTCTTATCCAGTGAGTGGTGCACACATCAAATCCATTTTTCTCCAATTTCGTGACCAGGATGTCATGTGGGACAGTGACTCCCTGTATATGCTAAATGAAGACATGAATTCTGAAATTCTTGATTTTTTTTTTTTTTTTTTTTGTTTCAGTTCAATATCTATACAGTTAATTGGGTGAACTACAGCTTACCCAAATACACCATTGCGCAAAAAGGACTTTCTAACATTTTGACATTGACATCACCCTATGTAATGTTAAATCTCTGTTTATTTTCCTATAGTCAAAGGCTTTACAATCCATGATAAAGCATTCTTCTGTGCTACATGTGCAAAGAATCACTTTTAGTCGTGAACTATGTTTACTTACAATCTGTACTGCTGTGTTTCAAAAATATTTATTTTATTATTTAAATATATATATATAAATATATATATTTATAATATATATATTATATAATATTATATACATATATTATATATTATATAAAATTATATAATATATATATATTTATAATTATTTATATATTTTATTATTTAAAAGTATCTATTAGAAAATACATTAATACTGAAATTTTGACATAGCATGATCTATGTAAAAGAAAAAAAAACACTTGTTCTATGGAACAGTCTGGGAACACTGCATCTATTAACCACAGATCCAAAAGACTTCATTAAAATTGAATGGTCTGTGCTTATTCTGGGAAGAAAAAAGAAAGGCTTGCCTACTAATTTAAAGGAAGAATTTATCAGATAAAAGAAGTATTATATTAACAAAGTTTGTACAGGTTGTGACTGTGTAGCATACATTTTTTTCTTTGATAGTTAGGAAAAACTGAAGTAATGCTAATATGTGCAAATCTAGTACCTCACAAATTGTCTATTTTTGAGTACAAGTACTAAGGCACCATCAGTGATCAGCATTTTCTTGTGATATATCTTGCTTGGCTGTTATCCATCCTGTTGATTTTCCTTCTTACAGGTTTAACCATTATGCATCTTATTGGAAAGTAGCTGTGCTTCTCATATATTCCAAATTAGGCATATTTTCTGTGAAATGGAAGTCAAGAGTCCTTTTATTCCAACTAACATTTTGCAAGATGTTCCACAAGCATATGCATTATTCACATCAGAGACATGTAGATATTTGTCAGACCAGGGAAGGGGAATATATTTCCAAAGGCTAATTTTAGTCTATAAAAGCTAATTTCCCTAGGGTCTCTTGTAGTCAGTAAAAGAAGATAGTAGGATAGTATCCTCCTGAGAACAGTTTAGAGTAGGAGACTAATTAGTCTCAGCGGGGAAGACTCGCCATACTAGACGATAGTTAGTCTTGGTGAATAGTTCCCACTCTGGCCATTTACCTAGACTATTCCAATTTAAGAGAAGTAACCACTCCTTTTCCTCATTTATTATTGCACTGAAGCCCATCATCTGCAAAACTCGCTAATAAATAGTTTACATAGTTATTATTGACACACTAGTGGACTGAGATTTCAACCTGAGAGGACTCTCTCTATTAAACCACTGTAAATATCTGCTGCTAAATACATTTAGCTTTGTTCTGAAAATAGAATTTTGTAGGGCAGTTCACATGTGTTCCACAGGGTTAGCCCAAAGCAAACCTACCTCATCTAGACTATGCTTTTAGTCCCACATGGTGGTCCTTTGAATTAAAGATAATGTTATTGTTTACCTGTAGTTTGTTTTGCTTGGTTTTGATTGGTGCTGTTGTCAAAATTGTCTTTAATGATGCAAAGGATTTATTGTGGCCTAACAGAGCTATATTCTTCAAACTTAAAATGTGCTGTGTGCCATAGCATCACAATGTGTTCTGGTACATGAGGGTCAAAAGTAAATTCAGAAAGTGTTGGAGAACTGTTCAGAGCACAATATAACAAACCAACTGCTCTCTTATTCCTTCATTCTATTGGAAGCTATCTACTGGTCAAATAAAATGTTATCAAAACCCATTTCAGATTGTGTTTAGGTGGGAAATTATTTTTTTTTTCGTGGAGAGTTTAAACAAATACATATGCAGTACAATAAGACCAGAACTGGCAGCGATGAAATGAACTCAATTATTTGACAGTTAAATGTATAATTAAAAATTACACTTAAGATTATTTGCAAAGACAGTTTTCAAATTACCTGCTACAGTCCTCTTAGTTCTAAACAGTAATAATATTGTGTGGCACTACGGAAAGTCAATTAGAGTTTATGCTTACTAAGACAATAAGTGATCCACTTGGTGTGAGTTCTTGAAGAGCTGGCTAGTGAGTAAGTCTGACCATTGTCTGATCTCAACAGTTTAAAATTAGCAGAAGCTACTAAAAATAAAGACATTCTCTTGCAATATTTATTCAGCAGAGAAGTGTTTATTAAAGGTCTGTTTAATCAAATTAAACAGGAAGAACAATGTGCTTTATAATCCTGAAAGGAAGGAAGCTGACCATACAGTTTCTCCCTTTCATAGTAACACTTATTAAGAAAAAAATAATACTTGCTTTAAAATAAGGTCTTTTTTTTTTTTTTTTTTCTTTTTTTTTTTCCCTATGGGTGTAGGGAACTTTCATTTACACACATTCCAACTCCTTTCTCATTTGCCCTACATTCCACTAGCAATCACAGCAATCACTAAAATGGAATAATATCTTGAAATAAAAGTTTACCAAATGTTCAAACAAGACAAACACTCTGCAGGAACTAGTGGATCTCTTCTCTTCGTTATGTCCAGAGTTAAATGAGAATTGTGAAAGCTGCTCCAAAAGTAATGCCTCCTTTTTTTTGTTGGCTCGTGAGATCAAATGCAGTTTTGGTGGCATGGTGGGAGAGGTTGAATCTTCCCACCAATACTCCATTACATTTTATTGACATGTGCCATGTGGAAGCAGAGGAGAAGTCTGACAAAATGGTGTCTGACATAGAAGTGCCTATGAAGGAAAGGTTTGTTATTGAATTCCTCCATATGGAAAAATTTTCACCCACTGACATTCATCAGTGCTTGCTGAACATTTATGGAGACCAAAGAGTGGATGTGAGCAGAGCAAAGCAGTGAATGGTCAATTTCAGCAACAGTGACAGTGACAATGGGTAACTTCCACTGGTGTAGATTTTTTATGAATGCACCATGCAGGCTCCTGCTCATTGCTGGTGAAAATGTATAGCTAACAGTGGTGACTATATTGAAAAGTGGTGTTTTGTTGCTGAGAAGTTTCTCTATCAAATAGCATTACTGTGCTCTTTGTTGTATAAAACTATATATTTTTTATTATAAATATTACTTCTAGAGTAATATAAATATTACTTCTAGAGCTACTTATGTATAATAATGTTATTTAAATCAGTTCTACGCATTTCATTTAATCTGTGCAATGAACAAATCTATACATCAAAACACAGTTTTCTAGCCTCCGGACACAGAGCTACATGTGAAGAAAATTTAAAAGCAAGTGATCTCAAAGAATAATTTTCTAGATACTGCTTGAATTGTATCATGCTGAGAGCAAAAGAAAAACGTATTTCAGAACAAAAGTTTTATTTCAAACCTGAAATTTAAGACAGCTAAACAAGAGCAAACTTTGCTTCTGTAAGGATTTAATGTGACAATGTTATTTCTTGAACTGCTTCTGGCTGAAGTACAGATAAAGGCAAAAACATTATACACAAAGCCTTACATCAAATCATATAATCTCAACTGTGTTACATGCATGAAGGTGTGTCACTACAATAATTCGCTCTTCTTTAACAAGATAGAATGTTACTGGAATATGTGCACTTGCAATTTCTGTAGACAGCAGCAATTCTCTGTTACATATTCCAATGACATCAGGAGCATGATCTCACAAAGGCACCAAGGTTTTCAATACCAAGATGTAAAGGCGTGTTACAAGAGCCCAATGTTTTTCATTCTAAAGAATAATCTGAACTGAATTTCAGTGAAGACTGGATTCAGGGTAAGAATTCAGAGTAAGAAGAAAAGTAACAAATTTTTATGTAACATTATTACTTTAAGTTCCAGAATGTTGAATGCTTTGCTTTTTGTTTGTGAAAAAAAGCTTAAAGAAACTCATGGACTGAAAATCTCAAAGTCTTGTTACAGCAACTGCTTATGAAATTCAAACTATGTTTAAACTTGCAGGAAATCCTCTTTATTTTTTATTTTTGTGTGTTTGTGTGTGTGTGTTACCTTCTAGTACTACTGTCATAGAACAGGTAAAAGTACAGAACTTACATAGTAAAATCAAAAACAAAACCAAAAAGAATTTAAAACCATGTTTTCCTAGGTAAATTTGAAGTGCAAGAAGTATGTAGCAAAAGACTTTCTCCCTAACAGAATATGTCACCAAGGAGAGCAAGGCATAACATTCAAGGAACATGGAGAGAATACAGTATGGAATTTTCATAGCTCACTGGCAAGATACTGGTGACGTTTGATACTTTTGTCTTTTAAAAGAAAGGCACACCTGAAAAGTGTCATTATTTCCTTGAAATAAGACTGAGTGACTTCTGTGACTGCTGGAATTAACACAGTTTTAGGTCTACAGTCCTCAACAGCATAAAAGAAAAAACAAGCAAACAAACAACATTGTAAAATTGTATTTCCATTGAGTCTTTCATAACTAAGCTTTAATTTTGCTCACAACATCAGTTTGGCATTTACAGTCTAAAGTTCCGGGACCGGTCTGGAAGAGAAGAAGGTACTACATTCCCCAGGGGGCTTTGTGGTCAGAGAGGAGATATAAGCCTGGGCAAGGCCACCTGATGTTCTCTTCTTCGTATACGCTTCTTTGTCTGCTCTTCTTCATCAGCTCTTCTTCTTTGTCAGCTCTCCTCCTGTCTCCCTGATGTTCAACTGGTCTGCACATCTCATCTCAGCATTGTGGTGAGGCTTATCCAACTTTCAGACATTATATCTCTCATTATATTTGATTTATTATCTTCAGTTCTAATTATATTGCATTATGCTATGTTATCTTGCATTCTGATACTACATTTAGTAAATTAGTTTGTTTTTCCTCAGATCGTTGTCACTGTTTCTAATCATTCTGGGGTTCCCTGTTTCCCTTTTCTGGAGGCACGGATCCACAGATCCCTCCGCCCTGGAAGTCACAGAACCCAGCCAAACCAGCCCGTAAAATGTTGACGTTCTGTTTGTTGTTTGTTGTTTTTTTTTGTAGTTTATATATATATATATATTTTTTCTGGATCTTCACAGTGGCTTGATCACTAATATTAATAAAATCCCTTGGAACTCAATGCAGCAAAGCACAGAAACTTTTTTTTTTTTTTTTTTTTTTTAACTTGAATTGGGTAGAACATTTAGCAACTAGATAAGTATTTTGCATTCTGTTGGTCTGTGCCTCCCATCTGTGTTAAGGAAATGGGAATGTTTATACCTTCCTTTCTTCCCTCACAGATGTTGCAAGATTTAATCAGTCTGAAGGGAGATGAGGTTTTAATTGCATTGCAAAGAATTGAATGGCCAAAATACATGAGAAGAGATACAGTCTGACCAGCAGCAAGACTTACAAAATATAGGTGGAGTTGAGGGACTCAAAGTACAACTCTCAAACATTAGAAAACATAAAACATTAGGGTTTTACTTACGAGCTTTCATTTTAATTACTAAAAAGTATTCATGTGGCGAAAAGTTGTCCTTTTCTGTTGGGTATTTGTTTTGAAACATATTTAAGAAAAAAAACAATGAAGTAACTAAATATCAGAATTTCCCCTACTTTTTTTTTTTTTGTCTGAAAAATTCCAGATTTAAGAAATAGCATGTCAGCATTCACAAGCAAAGGAGATAAAAAGATGAGATATGCCTAGAATAGATACGGTTGCTTTCACCATGAAAAGTTTCCAGCATACAGATAGATAATCTTTTGCTTATTTCTCAGGAATTCTGAAAAGTTAAACTATGAAAAATTAAAGAAAAACAAAAGCAAACAACATAAACAGCTCTTTCTGCTACCAACCCCACATTGTAAAATCCAACAAACAAGCAACAAATGAAGTAGCTGTAAGAGTTGCTTGGGACTGACTTGGAGGTGTTTTGTGACTTTTTTAAATGCTAAACCTTCTGTATATATGTGTACATAACACTGATACCCTAGGGAACTCAGTTGTTGGGATAGTTCATAATAATCTATTTTGGATACTCACTGAAGCATTCTTTGGTCTTCCTGCTTCCATCTTGCAAGACCTTGCCAAGAGTGGGCACGGATGTCCTTGCAGATGTGACATCCCAGACGTGACCTTTCAGAAGAACAATAGAATGAAATGCTTGGAACAAATGACAGGAAATATTACATTTTTTTCTCTACAATGCAATTAAAATCTCATTTTTCTTCAGAATGAAAAGCACCATTGTTTATGATGTAAATGTTGATCTTGTTCACTATGTATAAAATAAAGCTGGACTCCTGATGCAAATTATCTGTGACCTTTTAATTGAAATATTAATGAAACATGTTTAATAGAAGTCAGGATATAGGAAAATAGGTTGCCATAAGTCTTTGTAGATGATGAAGTTCACAGTAAAAGACTACATAGTTCTTGCTTCAGAAACTGAAAGGTGTGTAGCTGCACAATGGTCTTAACCCTTTGCTCTTATGGAAATTATGAAAGTCTTGAAAGTCTTTTAATGTTATCACATTTTAGGTAAGAAAGTTATGTTGTCTTTCCATTAACAAGATTTTGTGTTATGTAGGAGAACTGGTGAAATTTCCTGCATGTGTTTAATTGCAAGATCACCCTTCTGCTAAATTCTAACCTGCTTTTTAGAATAGACCAAAAAATGAAGACATATTCTTGCATTACTAATGTAAGGACCAGAATATTAGATGGTACACTTAGGATAAACTTTGCTTCATGAGTGGCAGTTAGCTCACTCCACTGTTTTTATTAGCCTGAGTGTGCCAGACTGACCACAGACTATTTTGTACTTAAAGTGGTGCTGATCATTGCCAGCATAATAGCCCTCTCAAACACGCTGGGAGGAGTGGTGCTATAAACGACACCATCCAGCAAAGAGATGAGCAAAAAGCTCATCTAAAGTCAAGAGCAGCCTCCCTGTGCAGTGCATGTCATACAGCTGTGTGTGCACATACAGCTGTGTGTGCTGCACTGACCCTGAAGGCCTCCCTGTCTCCCAATACTTTGTGCTTGCTTTCTATTCTCTCTATGTGCCCCAGAGCCCAGATAGCTCTGGACTGCACAGATGACTACTCAAGTCATAACATGAGGTACAGTTTTAGAAACAGACTGTTTGGCTCCTCTCCATGGGATGCAGCTCTGGCCTGGCGTTGCTCCTGTGGGGGCTCTACTTGGGTTGTGCTTCCTTCAAGCCACTGCTGCACCATGGGGTCTTCCATGGCTGGGTGGTGCCATGGGCTGCAGGGGGACAGCTGTTCCACCACAGCCCTCTCCTGGGCTGCAGGGAACTGCTGCACACTGGGAGCACCTCCTCCTTCCTTCTGCGCTGACCATGGTGTCTGCAGGGCTTTCTTTCTCTTCTCTTTCTGTAGAGGAGTTGCTAAGAGAAATATTGAGAGACTATAGTCAGTCACCAGCTGTGTGAAGCTTAACAAGAGCAAGTGCCAGATTCTGCATCTGAGATGGGACAGCACATGTCATATGTACTGACTGAGAGACAAAAGGCTGGAAAGCAGCCCTGAAGAAAGGGATCTGAGTTTCTGGTTGTTGGCAAGTTGAATCTGAGTCAGCAGTGTGCCAGGGCAGTCAAAAGGACCAACCATACCCTGGGGTGCATCAGGTCCAGCACTGCTGCCAGGTGAGGGATTGTCCCACTCTACTCTGTGTTGGTGCACTTTGTGCAGGTTTGGGTGCCACAATACAAGAAGGACATCAAACTGCTAGAGAACATCCAAATGAGGTCTACAATGATGGTGAGAGGTCTGAAAGACAAAAGATATGAGGAGCAGATGAGTCACTTGGTTTGTTCAGTCCTGAGGAGACTGAGGGAAAGCCACATAGTGGCCTATAGGTTCTTCAAGAGCAGGGCGGAGGGGCATGCTTTATGAAATAAGAAAAAATGAGGTGGAGTATGAAAACTGAAGAACGCTTGATGCCATTCAGTACATAGATTAAGAAAATTAACTTTTGCTATGATTTCTAATTTAAAGTGCAAATTTAATTTAATTAGATTTTTTTTCATTAAAATGGAGCTCTGTCAGAAAACACCTCTTTATTTTTCTTAAAACAGTTCTTCTTGATTTCAAAGAATTTCAAGTCAAAAACAGAATTCTGTGAGGAAAATCTGATGGAATTCTTGAACTGCTGTTAATGATTGAGAATCCAAGGCACTAGGGAGGATAGCAATTTAGATATTATGCTTCTTTTTCACCCATGAGTGAAATCTCCTTATCCATGGTGCCAGGATAGTTTGTTGTAGCATGGTTTTCAGACTCTGATTCCAACAGCTGAGCTCGAAACCTTCTAAATAGAGTTTTGATTTTGATTTCTTAGTTGAGATTTCGATTTTTTAGTCTCTAGGCCTATCAAGTCTGGGCTCTTGCTCTTTCAAGGTTTCTTGACAAGAAATGTTGAAAAGGAGAGTTGTGACAATTTCACATGGCTAGAATCAACAGTCAACCTGATAAGAATGTTAATACCACACTAGTATCTGCTGGGATCAATGGTGTGTGATTATGAGCAGCTCCACTGGGCAGATTTTCCTTTGGCCAAAGACTCTACTATGTTCCAACATTTAAGCCAACTTGCTCCCTAGCCTCTTGATCCCCTCAAGAATGTGATTTTTGCTTCACTTTTGCACATCCCAGTGTATTTATTTTACTTAATAAGAGTAGAATGTTATTGAGGAACATGCCTTTATTTTTTCCTTCAGAATTTCTGTTCATGGGAAATTTAGTAAATTTAGTTTCTGCATGATTTGGTTCAAAACCAAATATAGAAATATCATTATGTAGGGTTTATTACACAAAATAGAGTATCTGAATTTTTGCCAGTTGCTGAGCCAACTATTCCCGTCTGCGCTGAAGCAGACATGTTGCAGAAGTAGATTCTAAGGACAAAAGAGTGTGGCTAGTGTTCAGGTGGATCAATTGATACAGAAAATTAAATAATTATAATAATAAAGTCTTTCAAAACAGACTTTGAGATAGATTCTTTCTATATTCTTCTTTTTATTGCAAATGATTTTAAGAGATTCTTGATTGAAAGCTATCTCTGGAAACAGCAAAAAAGCAAGACAGCCATCTGGTCTTTCCAGGGCTCCAGCGGTTAGACTTTGTTAACCCTGATCTATGTGGCTTTTTTATTTAACTTTCTGATGTTGGTGGAAAGTGCTTACATATGCATATCAAGCCATTTTGTATAAATCTGTACTAATACTGTTAAAACCACACAGCACTCAGAATCCAGGATTAAGGCTTTAAACCAGATGAAATACATATTGAGATTCCCAACAAGTTTTCTTTCTTTTTATAATGCAAATGTGTTAATGCTCTGACCTCAAAACAAACAAACAAAAAAAACCAACAAAGCCCAGATAGCTATCAAAAATCTAGCAATGCACTGTTCATTTAGGACAGGCTTTGTGAAAAACAGGACTCTCCCCTTTCTAAATAGCAACAGAGTTATCAAACACTTATGCCTCAGTAATTTTTTTTTCTCATTCTAATCACTGTTTGAGGTCAAAGTGCTGCAATCTCTCAGCTTTTTTTTTTGTTTAAAAAAAAAAAAAAAGAAAAAGAAAAAGAAAAAAAAAAGAAAAACAAGTAAACCTGTAATTCCATAACGTACAGTATTTTTGAAATCCATAACTTCTTAAAATATGTTAAGAATTTAAAGCAGAGTACTGAAAGATTCTGAGACACTTTTCTGGCCTGCAGTTTATAATAAATAAATAATAAATAGTAAATAATAAATAGTTAGACAGTATTTTCTATTTTTTTCTGATTTTTGGAAGTATGCATCTGAATATCTTTCACAAATACTTTTGCTTTATTTCATTAAGGTATTACTCCAAATGAAGTAAAATATGATATACTTAAAATACTTAAAATAAGGCACAGATAAATATATATTACACATTCCATGTGCTTAGAAGGAACTGGTCTTCAAACAAAAAACAATATCAGTTTTGTTACACTTTCTTATTCTCTGTTGTTTTCAATACCACAATTTCTAGACTTCCTGAGAAAACCTGCAATAAATAACATAATCCACTTAGTATAACATAATGTATAATGCCTAGTGCTGTATGTATTCTCAGGTGAAATAAATAACATGCATTTGGGTGTTACCAGGAAAGAAAGAAGATAATATGGAAAAAAATTACTTGATGACTTTGCTTCTTTAGGACAAAGTAGCATGCAAGTGATTTATCAACAGCATAATACAGGACCATAATATAAATATTCAGCATCACATTCTTTCCTCTTTTAAAGGTTTTCCAAGTGGTTGATCAAATCAAACATAAATCCTGAATTTTTGGTATATGTATACAGTTTCTTCCATTTATTATATCCTATCCACAAGCTGTTAAGAAGCAAAGTACTGCATGGGTCTGTCATTCAGCCTTGCTGTTTAATTTTTTTTTATCCACGGTCTGCAGGGGGTGAAAGAGTTTGCAGTTGCCACTAAATTTTGTGGTCCAGTCAATATGCTCAAGGGCTGTAACTCTGAGTACAGAGGAACTAGTTTCGAGCTGGAGGTCCATCGACCCATTGGCCAACCTTGTGAAATTCAACAAGGACAAATGCAGAGTCCTGCACCAGGGAAGAAAGAACTCTTTATAGGCAAGGAAACAACTATCTGGAGTACAGCTCTGCTGAAAAGGATTCGTGACCCCAGTGGACAGTGATCTCAATGTTGTATATCAGCAGTGTTTTGTGGCAGCAAGGATCATCAACATCAGCATAAGCTGTATAAGCAGGAACATGGTTTTGTAGGTCTAGGGAGGTGATAATTCCTTGCTATTTGCTCCTCGCTAGCCCACATCTTGAATACAGCAGCCAGTTTTCCCCTGCTGTACATGCACACACATATTCCAAGTAAAACATCAACCAACTGGAATAATTTCATCTTCTTCGTCAGGAAGGTCAAACCAAGTTCTTCACAGCGGTACATGGTGGGAGGACAAAGAGACAACAGACATGAATTGAATAAAATGCATAAATTGAATATGGTGTACTGGATATAAGGAGAAACCCTTTAACTATGAGAACAGTTAACAGTAGAATGTGCTTCCCACTAAGGTTGTGCTGTCTCCATCCTTGGAGGATTTAAGATTCAACAGGGTAAAGACTTGAACAGCCTGGTCTGATCTCAAAGCTGAAACTAGTTTGACACTGGACTGGAGATTGCCTGAAGTACCTTCCAGCTAGAACTGCACTATGATTCTTATGATTATTTTTAATATATTTACATAACTGTTCATCAACAGCCATGTCAACTGTCCACTTCATCTAGTATCCTGTTTGTGACAAGAATAAATGATGGCTGCCTACGTGGACGTGTAAGAACGTGGGAAGTTGTGGCACATTCTATTCTAAATCATTTCCCTGTTCTTCTGCAATATGAAAGGATTCAGGAAGGCTTCAAACTAAAGACAGGACAGAATATGAGGGCAGAGTAACTGCCCTTGCATAGTTTCTTAAATTTTCCCTACGTATCCACCATAAGTCATTTACTAAGAAAAGGTACTAGACTAAACAGACGTTCAGTCTGACCTTCTATAGACTTTCACACAGAGAGAATCTGGTTTTGTAGGTAGAAATCAACTTCTCTATTTACAATTCTAAGTGCCACCAAAGCAGTCAAAAGTTAATTAAGGCAATATCTGAAAATCATTCATTCATCTCCTAGACAGAAAAAAAAAATATGATTTTCTTTGAAAAACTGGATTCAATAATTGGTGATGGCAAAATTAATTTAGGAAAAAAAAAAGAAGAAGAAAAAAAAAAAAACAACACAGGAAATAATAAATTAATACTGATACTTTTGATAGCCAGGTTTTGCCATTCAGCCAGATGCTGAATCATAAAGATCTGGCCAATTTTTCCATTGTAGTCATTCCAGGGAAGGGAGAAAATAAGCTACCAAAATATAACATGCTGTATAATTTTGTGAATAACACTTCAAGCTGCCAGTCTTGTTGCCAAAAAAACTGTGCAATAGTATTAAGCAATAGGAGCATGGATTCATTTCAAGTCCAGGTGCTGGGCAATTTGAAATGCATAAGAGACTTGAAGGGAAACAAGCAATCATGCAGGGAGTCTTATTGGCCTCATCCCTAACCCTAACCAGAATCTTAATTCCTAAATCTAAACATAAAACTAACTTTAAGCCTGCCAAAAACCTAACCCTAATCCTAAACCTAACCTTAACCCTAAACCTTACCATACCCCAAACCTAACCCTACACTAGCCCTAATGCTAATGCTAACCCTAAATATAGGCTTAACCCTAAACAAAATCCTAAGCCTAACCCTAAACCTAACTTTAACCCCAAACCACACCCTTCACTTACTCAAATCCTAACCCAAACCCTACTGTAAACCTAACCCAAACCCTAACCCTAAACCTAACTTTAACCCTTAAACTAACCCTTTACTAACCTTAACACTAAGATGAACCCTGCCATAACATAATCCAAATCCTAACCCTAAATCTAACCATAACCCTAAACCAAACACCTCACTAACCCAAACCTAACCCTAATCCTAACCCTAAACCTAAAAATAACACTAACCCTAACACTAACCCAAAACCTATCCCTAACTCTAGAATAACCATAGAACCAACAATAACCCTAGCCAGAACCAGAAGCCTATCCAAACCCTCACCCTATACAGAACCCCTAAAATCGACCCTAACAACACCTCAACCCATAACTCCAAGCCTAACACAAAGTCTAACCATAATCTTAACCCAAACACTAACCCTAACACTAAAATGATGAAATCCAAACTCCAACCCTAACCCTATCACTAACCCTAACTCTAACCCTGTGCAAACCCAAACACAACCTTAACTCTAACACAACAATAACCCTAATACCAACACTCACCCTAGCCTTAACCCCAACATTACACAACCCTGACTGTAACTCTAACTCTAACCCTTACCCTCATCCTTACCCTAACCCTAACAATAACCCTAACAATAACCCTAACCCTAATCCTAACCCTAACCCTATCAATATGCAAACCTAATGCCAATGTCAATACTAACCCTAACCTTAACTCTAATCCTGCACTTTGGCAACAGTAACAAATAGTAAGGAATTCATGGAAATACAGCTTTCCAACACACACACACACACACACACAAAAAAAAAAAAAAAAAAAAAAAAATGTTTTGTGAGATTTTTGAATATAACCTCCAAATAACTTTCAAAATAACTAAGAACAAGTAGGTAGTATGATTCTGTAGCAAAGCTAAGCTTAATTTTCAGTATTAAATGTGATGTTCATGCAGAATGTGATCTATTTCATTTACATTTAGTTGTCTGAAGGTAATTTGTCTCGTTATTTGGATCCCTTCATATCCATAAAAAAAAAAAGTCACTCAAGATTAATCACTATTCATGGATGCCTGTTTCTTTCTCCTGACTGTAAAGGGGAGCTAAAATGATGATCTAATATTCAGACACTTTATCTGCAGTTTCAGAGGTATTTAGTTGTCAATTTGTTGACTTAAACAGTTTCACAATCCAGTAGCTTGGAAGTTTCTGTAAATGAGAGGAGTAATGAGTACAATATAGTTTGGAGCAGAAACAATGTGTGTCTGTGGAGTTACAAATATTTTAAGGCAATACTGTTAGTAAATAAATAATTTTACTCTAACTTTTAGATATACACATTAGGTGAGATAAATCCACTCATATTACTTCATTTCAATGAAGCTGAAAAATGTTGCACTTATTTGCCTCAGAATTGCAATTCAATTATCTATTCAAAATGTGTTTTCTATTGTTATGTGAAAATTACTATGTAGTAGGTAATGAGAATGCTTGAACAATCTCAGTCAGCATATCTGTGCCAGAAGCAGATACTGATCTATGAGTTGCTCTTGCACTGTGCAGTCAAAGTGGTGTTACAGCTAGTCCATTCACAAGGCATAGCTCATACCACACTGACAGAATTGTCCAGAAAGGAGATTTCCAGCACCCTATACATAAAGAGACAACAGAAATAAAGCAGAATGAATTAGTACAAAATGTGTACCAATATAGTGGTTTAAAAACAGAAAACAAGTGTGTTTGTAAGAGGAGAATAATGTTCTTATTAGACCAACTGATAAAACTGGTAGAAAATGGGCAAACTTTTAGTCATTTAAGCACTCTGCTTGAGTTCTCAGTTTCTCCAGCTATTTTAGAAAAGCTATAAAGCTATAAAGCTTTAAAAAGCTGAATACAGGTTTTATAACAAAAAACGTAATGAAAATGTAACTACACAGCACTGCTACAATTATTATTTAATCTGATTTTTTACATATATGGAGTATATATTCATTACTGCTACTAACATATCTTCAGAAAAAGAAAAGAGTATTAATGCTGTACAAACTTAAATCTACAATCAGAATAGTATCTTATGACTTAAAAACATTCATCTTTTGTAGATAAAAACACACACCTACCTCAAGGAAAGAAAGCTGTGACATTAATGTCATTGCTCAAACTAGGCGTTAGGCAGTGATTAACCACAGATTAATGAAAACCTCAACCTATTACTTGTTTCTAGTTCATGAAGGGAAAAACAAAGAAACAAGCAAACAAAAAGACTTGATAACAAATTATCTGACCATTTTCTCAGAACAACTCTTGGGCATGAATCATAATGTGCTGATAACAAGAGAGCTGCAGGGAACCTCTGTGAGGCAAGGCTGGCAGTATCTGGTGCTGTACACAACCTGTTCTATCTGTTTCCAATGGCCTCACTGCAAGGCGATGGGTAGTGCCTTGGGAAAACCATGTTTAAGAAAGAGAAAAATACTGTGCAGCCACATGAATGAGGAAAACGAGCTTGGTAATAAGTGGTGTCCCCCAGGGGTCTGTCTTGGGACTGGTGCTCTTCAACATCTTTATCAATGACATTGACGACTGAAGTGAGTGCACCCTCAGCAAGTTTGCTGATGACACCAAGCTGAGTGGTGTGGTTGACATGGTGGAAGGAAGGGATGCCATTCAGAGTATCGTGTAGTATCATGGTATCACAGTATCCTGGATTGTATCATTATAGGTGGTGAGATGTAACATCACCAGTACGAGCTGGAATCAAAACAGCAGTCAATTGAATGGCAACGTGAATTCCCCATTGATGAAAAAAATTAACACAGTCCTCAGTGATGTTCACTGTTTTCTGAGATAGGAAGGGGTGATCCATGATTACTGTAGATTTCCTGGAACCTGGAAAAATCATCAACTATGACTGCTACATCATGATACTGACTAAGCTGAAGGGCTGAGCCTCCAGAGTCAGGCCAGATAAGAAGACAACCTTTCCCTTGCAACACCACAACATTAGTCCCCATATAAGTTTTAAGGCCATTGACCACATTGCCAGTCTTTGTTGAACTTTCCTACCACACTCACTTGAGTGTGTATAGTCTTGATTTGGTGTCTTCCAATTTCTATCTGTTTGGGCTGATAGAAAATGGACAGCGCAGACAATATTTTTCTGGCAATGATGCCATCATATCAGTTGTGAAACAATGGATCATCTCTGCTAATGCAGATTTTTACAAGCACAGCATGCAGGATCTTGTTCAACAACTGGTAAAAATACACAGTTAATGGTGATGAGTATATTTAAAAATAGTTTTGTAGCTGTGAATTTTCTCTATAAGATAATTTTATCGTGCTCTTTCCATCTGTAGTAATTACATGGAAATAAACAGGAGGCATTACTTTTGGAGCAACCAACATTTTTGGTGCAACAACTGACTTTTCTAAGTTGATGTTTATACTTTTAACATCTTATATAAGTCCTTTTCCAAAGCTAGTACTGTTTTAACATACATGTACTGTTTAAAGTTTTAGATTTATTTATTTATTACAGGAAAATGTAAGTTTCTCTTTTAACTACCAGTGTTAGGTCACAATTCAGCATCAGTGAGCTACACCAGCAGACCTTGAAAGGGGAGCCATATGTGAGCTGTGCTGTTATGGCACAAAAGGACTTATCTTCTTCATTGCAATAGTTCAGTTACTCTGAACCTGTGTTTTCCTTCAAGAAGTCTTAGACTGAAAGATTTAATATTGCTAAAAAAATATTATTTTTGGTGTCAAAGAGTTGACTGACTGGTGACTAGATCAATTTGATCAGTCATAATTACCATGTGGCAAATCTAGTACTAAAAAAAGCTACTGGAAAGGAAAATCCTAATTTTCAGTGCGTGTTTTTTAAGTAATTTTCCAGGTCTGCAGTCTGAAAGCATTTCCAGTTGTTACCTCCATCACATATACTATGCAGGCAAAGATTTCCATGTCCATGAAAGAACATTTACTGTAATACATGCTGAGAAACTACACCTACATATATGCACACATTAATGCATATTCTCAAGAAAAATAGATCAAACACAAATATTCATATAGTGGCAGAAGGCACGCAAGGAAATTGTGACAGGATTGCATCTAGAAGCATTACAAATACAAATGACTATTAATAGAAAAGAAGGCATAAAAAGCAAATTGTTAGTGAGAGTTTACAAATGACTAAATACTTTCAGGATGAATGTTCCTTCCAAGCAGTACAGTGGAAACTATGAAATTGTGAGCATAATATGACAAAAAGCATCTTTCAGTATAAAAGTTAAGATCTAATCTTGGAAACATAAAAGTGGAAGAATGATAGTTTAAGCTTTTGAAAATAAAAATAAAAAAACATCCTTTCAATCTCGATTGAAAAGTTTTCTTAGTGCTTATAGACACTATTCTGTGTTTCATTATTATGTTCTCTTATAACTGTAGGTTTTCATCATCTCTGAACTCAAAACATAAGCATTTCAGTCTTGGTGTGTCAAGATGAAGGCGTATAAAGTTACTGGGCATAATTTTCTCCCTCTGTAAAATACAAGCTATAATTCTTTTTCACCTCACAGGTGTTTTTGTGGCACTCGAATCTTTATCATTTTTAATAATACCTATAATACCTGTAAATTTGTATTCTGTTCCCAAGATATAGAGTGAACATCGTTAAATAATTGAGTCATCCTTTCACATAACGTCATTTTATCATTTCATTAATCTGTGGCTTTTTTATTGAAATTTTCACTGTCATTAAGATATTCTTTCATTATAGTGACAGATTTCAGTTCTGACTGCATGGTTGACTGGATATTTAGAAAAACAAAAATTACTAAAATATTAAGAACAAATGCATAAAAATTTGTGACAATCAGAACTGTGTACAGATGATGAATGAAGCATTTCAGATAGAATTAGAGGCGACGGTGTTTCTATTACTTTTAGGAAATATCAAGAGTTATTGAATATGCCCTTGTTACAAATAAATATGATCTCTGTGTTCTTGGCCATCTTTTCACTTGAGAACTTCTGTAGAGTTTTGTGTCATCACTCTTCGTACTTATTATCCTGATAGGTCCAAAGCCACAGACAATTATAATCTTATAAATCAATCCTCCTAGCAGAGCTTAGCCTCTTAAGTCTTATAAATTTACCAGTGCAGGAATCAGACTTGGTTACATTTGGATGCCATAGACCTCATTTATATCAATGTCTGTAAACTATATGTGTATCAGTTCTTGCCCTTACCTTTTCTGTTGATGATTTCCTAGAAATTGTTGCATGGACCTGGTATCAAAACTAATAGAATTGACGATGACTTCTTTGTAAGACCTTGGATTTAAAAGATTCAAATTTTTATGAATGCCATCTTTGCTTTCAGAGACAGTTATTGTCACGGATTAACATTAACGTTAATCTGTTTAGTTTTGATATCACATTAAGTTATGAAAGAGCAAGTGGAAGCAAGGAGAGGGAATCCACGTTTCTGTGTAACTGTAAAGTCCCTGTCATAAAATAATTTATTTTCAAGCATCTAAAAAATTCCATTTCACTATGCAAATGCTTATGCAGTAGAAAAAAAGTGAAGTTCTGTGTAAGTGTGCTTTTGCATGTTCATGCATGCATGTAACTGAATAGGACACAATCTTGGTGCTTTGGAACCTATTGCTTTGAAATGATGTCATTTAGATTTATGTAAGAAGGTAATTTCATGTAAAAATAAATAAACTGGACTGACAGGCAGTTTCTCCTCAGAAGTTAAGATTCCTAGATCATTTTTTCCAGAGGTTTGAAGGCATTACAAAACACTGCAAGAATGGAATTCACAGTGAATATTGCTCATCGCTCTTTCAAAATATATTTGCAGTTGTTTCACAATCCACTATGAGTATTTTAAGGAAACAGTAGGTTTCCTGCTTGGAATTTTTTTTTCCTTCTCTGTACTATGTTTGCATGTGTAGAAAGTCCTGACAGAGAAATGGGAAGTTTTTAAAGTAAGGACTGCATTTCCTACATCTTCATTACTTAACCTACTGAAGGATCCCAGAGAACTCTTGCATAATTGGTGATCTTACTAATAGCAGCTCACACAAAAAATGCAGAATATTTCAGTCTCTAAATGTTTAAGGTTTAAAGATATGGACAGAAAACAAATATTTCATTTTTGGGAAAGACTATTTTCAGTCAGTGATGGAACAAAATTAAGACTTTTGAACAATGCACCAGAGAATTATCTTTGCAGACATAAAATCCATTTGTCCAAGACAGACTTGACACTGGTTCCAAGTTTAGATATATGTTTTACCATGTTTTCATGTGAGAAGCTCACCTGATGGAATCTTATCTAGATTGATATATATTGCTGGGGATATATAATAATAGCAAATAATAGCAATAATAGGGATAATAGCAGATGCTGCCATATAATTCACAATTGCCTATCCCAATTAGTAGAAGATGGAACATTATGCCATCAACCTGCATGAGGTCATTCAGGGTATATATTTACCTTTTCACCATATTCAGATTCCAGAACTTCAGTACACTTATAGTATGGAAAACAAAGAGCTATTTCAGTGAAAGGAAACCAGATGCAATTCACTGACAAAGCAGTAGTACTTGCTGAGCGAAGAAACCCTTGCCTGAAACTGTTGGAATGCATGTATCTGTGAGAAACATGTTTACCTTTAGCTTGCTGGCTAGAGAAGTCTTAGTGCTACTCTTGACAGTCTTAGATTTCCAAATAGTACAGAAAACTTACAGTGCTTCTTATTTAAAGTACCAAGATGTTTGTAGGTGCTCCCTCTCAGGCTACAACTAAAGACTGAAAATTCAACATTAATATTATGGATTTCCTCAGCACTGACATTAAGGCATTACCAGAGCATAAACCTCTGTGTTGCTTCCATGTCACCTTTCATACACAGTTCAGCTTACTTCTTTCTGTCTTGAAGGTTTCTGAGAAGTTAGAATCATAACAGAACTATTTAAAAAAAAAAAAAAGATTGGAAATGGACTGAAGACTTTTTCAAGTAGAACAAGACAAAAAGTAGGAAGTTCATCTATACGTTTAGGCTACTGTTAATATTCTCAGTTCTTAATATACTCAAACTAGATTTTAACTAATTTAGAAGGTGTAATAAGTAAACATAAAAGTACAGTCACTATATTTTTCTCTCCAGGGTTCAGCTTCAACTGAACAAATCAACTTACAGTTTACTGTATGGTGCTCTTCATGGTATTTATTTGGTTAGGTTTTTGATCAAACTTTTTGTTTAATATTTTGGTTGAATTTACTGATAATTTACTGATTTCATGGGGAAAGATTAGTACAGAGGCTAACTAAGAGGTCTTGACACTCAGGTAGTAATTGTTGATTTTCATTATATTAATTTCATCATTTCAAACACTGACTACTGTTTGATACTTCTCCAGCACACACATACACACACAAAATTCACTTATGTCAAACAATTTACATTTCCAAATAAATTTTATTTAATGCATTTAAGAAGAAAACAGAAATATTACTTATTTAGCACACAGCATAGTGCAATGTAATCATTAAGTATTATGCCATCGTATACTATGCATAATATATGACAGAAAGTACTATATAATATATGTTATATATAATTAGGTGTAATAATGGTACATAATATATAATGTATAGTTATATATTACTCATAGTTATTTTCATTTGGATTCATTTTACAGGAAAAGATATTTCTAAACTTATTTTGTATTTTGTCGGCACTCAGTGGAGTTAGAGAGCTCTCTCAATTTCTTGTAGCATCAGAATAGTTCTCTTTTACTGTGTTCAACACGCATCTTATATACCATTCACTTACAAACAAGAAGTTCCTGTTTCTCTGACAGTTCCTCTAATCAATTGATTGGCCCTATCTTCTCCCAAACTACAGTGATAAAGGATGAAAGATTTCTCAATTGTGACAAGATTAACAACACATACAGAAGAACCTTAGACGCAAACAGACGCCCTTTCCTCTCTGTCTTACACTCCAGTCTCCCAAGGTTTCACAGTGATAAGGTCTATCAAAGAGTCTGATAAGCTCTTTGGTGACTCGCTCACAGTTACATCTTCCCCCACAATATTTGATCTTTTAGTTTGAATAGCTAGACCTTTTTTCCAGACATGCTTCTCAGACTTTGAACCAATCTCTGTCTTTTTGTATGCTATGCATTTATATGCTCATTACTGTACGTTTTACTGGACCTAAAGAAGTATATTGCTTGTGAAGACAATCCATATATTCAACCTTGTACAAAAGCTGAATTTTTGACTCACCAAATCACAGAATCACAGAATTGTACGGGTTGGAAGGGTCCTCCAGAGATCATCAAGTCCAACCCCACTGCCAAAGCAGGTTCCCTACACCAGGTTGCACAGGTAGGCATCCAGGCAGGTCTTAAACATCTCCAGAGAAGGAGATTCCACCACCTCCCTGGGCAGCACCTGTTCCAGTGCTCCGTCACCTCACTGTAAAGAAGTTCTTGTGCACATTTGTGCGGAACTTCCTGTGCTGCAGTTTCCGGCCGTTTCCCCTTGTCCTGTCTCCACTCACCACTGAAAAGAGTCCGGCCTCGCCATTCTGCCCCCCACACCTTAGATATTTATAGACCTGGATCAGGTCCCCTCTCAGCCTTCTTTTCTCAAGGTTGAACAGACCCAGTTCACTCTGCCTTTCTTCATAGAGGAGATGCTCCAGGCCCTTCACCATCTTTGTGGCCCTCCGCTGGACTCTTTCCAAGAGATCTCTGTTTTTTTTTGTACTGGGGAGCCCAGAACTGCACGCAGTACTCCTACTCCAGATGAGGCCTTACCAGGGCAGAGTAGAGGGGGAGGATCACCTCCCTCGACCTGCTGGCCACGCTCTTTTTAATGCATCCCAGAATACCATTGGCCCTCTTGGCCACGAGGGCACACTGCTGTCTCATGCCAACCTGTCATCCACTAGGGCACCCAGGTCCCTCTCCGCAGAGCTCCTCTCCAGCAGGTCATCCCCCAAGTATATAATTATCACTACAGCCTGCTAGGATGACTACTGAGCTGAAGGGCATGCTTAGAGCTCTATCTTTAGAGGGCAAAAGGTCAAGAAAAGTCTTGCCTATATTATAGATTTTTTTTTTCTACAGATATACATGAATGTGGAGTATATTTAATTGGCTTAAAACACAATCTCTACCTGTATATTCTACCCTGGTTTGTAACTGGAGTGAACACAGCAACAGTGGTAATTCCATCTCACTCAAGAAGAGTTCACTAGGAGATGAAATCTACTGACAACTGAGGTCACACCTTGAGTATTGTGTTCAGTTTTGGGCCCCTCGCTACAGGAAAGACATTGAGGCCATGCAACTTGTCCACAGAAGGGCAATGAAACTGGTGAATGGTCTGGAGCCCAAGACTTATGAGGAGCAGCTGAGGGAGCTGGGATTGTTTAGTCTGGAGAAGAGGAGGCTCAGGAGAGACCTCATTGCTCTCTATAACTTCCTCAAGGGAGGTTGTGCTGAAGAGGGATTTGGCCTCTTCTCCCATGCAACAAACAGGACTGTGAGAATCCTTCTTTGTTTTTTGGCTCAAAGCTTGCTTCCTGAAGTATTTCTTGTGGTAAGACTCTGAGTGATTTGTTGAGGAGGCAACTAATGAGTGCTAACTGTGTGACAATCGATATCGCTTTGGGAACATTTGAAAGCCCCTTCCTCCAGAGCTGCTTGCTCTGTGGAAAAGCGGATGAGAGTGCTCAGGAGTGTTTACTGGTGGAAGATCTGGCCTGTGACTAAACAGCTCCAGCTAGTTGTGGGAAAACTGGAGAATTATACCATCATGTCCTGTGAGAAACAGGATGCAGATGGACATCCCTGCTCCCTCTTATCTGCTGGCAAGGCCCAGAAGATGGGAACAAAGGAGTTTCTGCTGAGATCCCAGAGCCAGAAGCTGCCACTCCAAAGACAGCTGACTCAACCACTTTGGATTTGAGCTGTCACTCCAAAGACAGCTGACTTGACCACTCTGAAACTATTGAAAAGGGGCCATCATCACCATAGTGGTCGTCGTCCTTTGTTGTCTTGGTTAACAGAACAGCTCTGCCTGACGACCCACCACTACTGAAGATCAAAGACTGAACTACGAACCACGCTGGATCCATGGTGGTGACTATATCCCTCTTACTGCCTATAAAGACTCCTTGCTTCTTCTTTTCTATCTTTTCTATCGCCCTCCTTCCCTTCCCCATCACCCTAATTCATAATAGTGTCCGTCCTCCCCTTCCACATTTCCCTGATTAAGATTTGTAATAAACTGGTCGGACCAACATTTGAACCGTTGCTTCTTAATCTCACGCCGGGTATATAGATAATAAAAGAACCTCCTCCCTCTCCTATACATTGGAGCGGGACAAGGACCCAAGGAAATGGCCACAAGTTGTACCAGTGGAGGTTTAGATTAGACATGAAGAAAAACTTTTTCTCTCGGAGAGTGGTCAGGCACTGGAATGGCTGCCCAGGGAGGTGGTGGAGTCGCTGTCCCTGGCAGTGTTCAAGAGGCATCTGGATGAGGTGCTAGGAGATAAGGTTTAGTAGCCTGTGGTAGCAATGGTGATGGGAGGATGTTTGGACTAGATGATCTTGCAGATCCTTTCCAATCTTGTGATTCTATGATTCTATGATTCTATGACAATAGAAAGTTGAAACAAACTTTGTATCAGGAAATAAGTACTCTCCCTCCTCTATCACATAAAATAATATGTGGTAAAAGCAAACATCTAATCTAAATAATAAAATATTTTAAGGAAACTGAAATATACATTGGGGTCTGAATTTTTCATGTGCCATCCTTCTTAGTTGAGTCTATAATGAGCAGTCTGTTGTCATTCCTGTGTATGGATATGTCCATGACAGTTTCTTTTCACAGAAACCAAGCAATAGGAGATTTATTCCCAGTGCAGGACCACGTCTCATCAAAAATTGCTGTACACACACCTCCATTCAGCTAAGACTTAATAAAGTTAAGTTTAGGTGTCCACAAGCAGCGGGGAAGTAGTATATACAGTATATACAGAACCTGCTCTACCATTAACCAATCTCAGGTAAATTCTTACAGTAGAGACAGTAACAGTAACTGTAATCAAAGATGACTTGCTCATACCTAATCTTATATGAAAGTATCCCACTCTCACATCATTATTAAAAACCAAAATGACCAGAGAAGAGGTCAATATCATCACTAGGGTTCTTTGAAGAAAAATAAAGTCTAGAACAATGCAGTTATGAGTCATGGGGAAAAATAAATAAATAAATAAATAAAAAAGATCAGTGCAAAAGGATGGGAGGAGATGCTCCAGGCATGCAACAGAAGTTCCCTGCAACCCAGGAAGGGCCTATGAAGGAGCAGGCTATTTCACTGTAGCCCATGGGCACCAACAGGAGCAGATCTCCATGTGCAGTCATGGAGGAACCCATGGTACAGAAGTGGATGAAGCCTGAAGGAGGTACAGCTCACAGACATCCCACTGGAGCAGCCCCAGGCTGGAGCTGCAACCTGTGAGGAGGAACCCAGAGTGGAGCAGGAGGGCTCAGGGAGCTGCAGCCCGTAAGGATGTGTACTGGAGTAGTCTGCTCCTGAAGGATGGGTGCTGTGGTACGGAGCCTTGTTGGAGCAGTGCTTGGAGAGTTGCAGCTTGCGGGAAGCTCATGCAGGATCAGTTCAGAAGGACAGCTTCTCATGGAAGGGACTCCACTCAGGAGCAGGGCAGAGAGTGACCATGAAGGAGTGGCAAAGACGAAGAATTAATGAGCTGACCAAAACCCCCAAACACCATTCCTCTGCATAGCTCCATGGCAAGAGGTAGAGGAGGTTGGGTAGGAGGAAAGGTGTTGCTTGCTTTTAGTTCTCACTGCCCTAGTCTGTTTTCGATAGGCAACAGGTTAAGTTAATCTCACTATGCTGAGTCTGTTTTGACTGTAATGGTAGCTGGTGAATGATCTCCCTGTCCTTATCTCAACCCATGAGAGTTTTTTTCATTGTATTTTATCCCCTTGTTCTGCTGAGGAGGGAAAGTGAGAGAGTGGCACAGTGGTGCTGAGCCAGCTACCAGTGTTAAAACACCACACTTTATTTTATGTGATTCACCTATATTCAACACTTTCAAATTACTTTAGAGTGACTAGAGGACCTGAGTACAGCTAAAATCATTCTGAAGGAAAGCATGATTATGAAGCTGTTATATCACAAATCAATTTAATGCTTGATATTTTTCCCAAATTGTACAATAGAAATGTGTGTTTGTACATTAGTTTGTACCCATCAGGGCCTCTATCTCAAAAGAGTTAAGAAATTGTCCATAATTTTCCTCACTTAGGTTTGGACAATTTTTGTACTAAAGTCCATATTGACATCTACGTTCAGTCTAGGAGATTTTTTTCAATCTCTTACAAATCAAGTAAGCATCTCCTATTTATACTTATTCCAACTTGCACTATTACTTTGGCAAATTTTATATTGTTCACTTTTTTGTGAGTGCTCACAGTCTCAAATGTTACTAATGAGAACAGTTTTGAAGATTAATCATGCCAGTTTGTGATCGCTGGTTTTCAACTACCAAACCTTTAGATTGTATCCTGGAGGCTATAACCTTACTGAAATCTAGGAACAGTCTGAGTAAATTGCCACAGTTTGCAAGATGCACAACCAGTCATAAGAAGAAAACATAATTAAGCAGCATCATATCAGCATTGATGGTATATTAGCTTGTCTAGGGTTAGAAATGGGATAGAAAAAAAAAAAGAAGGGAACAAGAGAAAAGGAAAGGAGAAAGACAAGAAAAAAAAAAAAGTGAAAGAAAAGGGAAAAAAAAAGAAAAGGAATTATTTTGAAGTGTTCTATGTTAAATTAAAAATAATAAAAGGAAAAAAGAGTTTTCAGTGATTTTTCAGTGAGTTTTTCTAGAGCAATCAAGCAAAATACAGGAAATTCAGGAAGAATAAAATAAAAGTATTTGCTTTTAGCAACATACACTAACCATTAAATAGTGTACTTTTGGGGACAAAGAAGTTAACTCTCCTTCGTAGCACTGTGGCAAAGTTAATGTAACATTGACAGGTGCATGCTCCCTATGGGTAAAAGTGGTGGGTGTGTAGCCTCATACTCTAATAAGGAAGATCCTTTCAGTTATCCTAAATTAATCATATCTAGTCTAGTTTAGTAAAAATTCTTAAATTCCAGTGTCTTTATTTTGCACGTAAAGACTAAAATATATTTAATGTGATGCATTTATTAGGCAGCTAAGCTAAATACATCCCACTCATTTTAACTACCTAACTTCTAAACTCTTTACACAAAATAAGAAGTATGAGATCATTAAGTGAGAAAGGATTCAGTTTTTCCTTTGTTTCTTTTGCACTTTGACATCAGAAGAAATGAAAGACAATGCAAAAAATACTTTCTTAAAGGTTCTTGAAGCCTGTCGAAGAAAAAGTTAAGTCAGTCTTTAAGGGAAAATTTGAATACTGAATTCCCTTGTGTTTGATAAGGATTTTGACACTTATAAATAAAATGAAAAGTTCAGTGCAAAAAAAATCCCTTATTTCCAAAATCTATGTAGAGATTTTTATTATGTATAGTTACCCTGTGTACTTGGATGAGTGCTTTAAAGTCTCCCTCAGTAGGCATTGATAGAGTAGACCTCAGCAGTGCTAAAAAAAACACTATAGATTATTATGCCAATGGGCTGTGCATGAGAAGTTTCCATAGTAGTGTTTTTTTGCAAAATGTACCATGACAACTGTAGAATGTATGATTATGCATTTAATGAAGGAAGCATAACAACAACATTAAAATTGCATAGAAATTAAATACCAGTATCCCATGCTCTTAGACCAAAGTTGTAAGAGCTCTAAAAGGTCTCCTAAGATTACCTTGGAAGAAATGGAGAATAATTATCATTGTAATCACACCAGGTCCTTATAGTAAGAAATTCTACAAAATTTTTCTTTATTTCTTCCCTATTTTTAAAAAAATATGGAAATAGCCTTGTTAAAGAGTGCAACACTTCTTTATTTAAACCTTAAGAAGCCATGAGACTGAGACTGTCTTTCTTCTCCATCTTTAACTTATTTTGTTGCACCTTGAAGTATTATAGGAATCTAAAAAGATTGTGTGATCTTAATGACCGTATGTGCCATAATCCTCCTTAAATACAAAAGCTGTGTAAAAATAATCCAACAAAAGCCAGGAACTAGGCTTCAGACTTCTTATTCCATTCCTAATACAATCCATGTCTCTGAGGATTGCATTTGTCATTCTTTGGTTCTAGGCATGTTGGCTAGTAAAACACTGAGCTGATTCAGGACAAGACATCGTAATGTCTCTTCTTCCTCTCACCCTCTCATTTGTGAGGAGATGAGGACTTTGCAGGTGGTTATCACCAAGCAAATTAGTAAAGCATGAATTCAGCATAGGTTACCAACACAAACTCCTTTGGTACAATCAGGTCTTATAAGAACGATTGAATTCTCAGAGTTCAGTCTCTCCAGAGGTGCTTTACACAGAATTCTTAAAAATCTGAGGGTACTAAAATGTTCATACACCTCTGGAGCTTCTAAAATATACAGTGCTGTAGGCAAAAATCAACAAATTTAAAATGACTTTATAGTCAGAGCAAGAACCATTGCAGAGATTATTCTTTATAACAACTATTACTGAAGAGTCTTCCATATGCGACAAAATCCAGAGTTATCTATTAATATCAGATTAAACTCAGTAAGATAGAGGCTAGGAGAATGAATCACTTACCTAAAAGCCTGAAGTTTCTTCAAGCATGACAAAATCTTTTCACACTGGAGTAAGCACTAGTGATTTTGTCAAAGTGAAAGATTCCTTGCAAAGAATGGACAGAAACAAAACAAAACAAACCAAAAGTAAACACCTAAGAACATTTTCCTTTTATTCCTGTAAGGCTTTGTGTGAAACAGTGAGGTAGACTTATTCTTAACCTCAAGTTCTTGTTGATTTGTTGGGTTTTTTTGTTTGTTTGTTTGTTTTTGTTTTGTTTTGTTTTTTTCTTCTCTCAAAGGAAAGAATACTTCACAGGGAGATCTAATTTTCCTCTATCTTTTGCTACCTAAGGTCATTTACAGATCTGTAAAGTGTGTGAAAAATGCTTCCATATTTTGCTTGGTAATAATTTGTTAGCAGCCTGTGCATGATTAAACATAATTTAAGACAGTGGAAAATCAGAGTCAAAATATGTTTAAAAAAGTAAAAACTAACTTCTTGAAGTAATAAAATGCATACCAGGAAGCCAGAAAATGCTATGAAACAGATAAGTGTATACAAAATACTTTCTGAAATTCACTGCTCCATTCACGTTAGTAAAGTTTATTTGGGAATAAACTGAATCCCACACTGATATAACAGGTGACACTTCCTGTTGATTCAATAAAAACTCTCTATAAGGCAACTTTTGCTGAAAGGCTGAGTTTGTTAACTAGAAGGCAGTGCCTTGTGAATAGCTGTGTATAGTTTTCGTATTAGAAGTTGTCAACGTCCTATAACCAAATAGCAGCGAAAGTTCAGCCTCTTTTATTGTGTTGGGTTTTTTTTGTTTTTGTTTTTTCCTATTACATAGTCCTTTTATAAATGCATTTTTCCAGAAGCAGTAGAAAGTTAATGGAATATACCATTGTCATTTGATAAAATAAATTATTTGTGTTGTATTAGCATCTGTTATAATAACATAACTTCAAAATGAATCTGAACTTTTAAATTGAATTCAAGAAGAATCAAGCTATATATAATTGATATTTCCAGTCAAAATAGCATCCAGTATTTGAAAAGATTAAACATAATCCAACAACTAAAATAAAAAGTCATTCTTTCACTAGCGGCCTCTCCTTCATCTTCTTAAATACGGGCCCTAAACAGGCTTTTGAAAAGTTGACCATAATCCTATATAACACCTTTTGTAGAACATTAAATAGGATCAAAATATTATATTAAAGAATGAGAAAGATAAAAGTAGTAATTATAATTTAATCTCCCTACTTTCAAAGCTTCTACCACATACTGCACTTATTGCCCACTACGCTACTGTTCCCTGTAAAAGTAAATACACTGCTGCAAAAATAAATACAGATTGTACGCAGTTGGCATATGGACATGGGTTTGAAAGACCTACAGCTTTCAAGTTGTTCACAAAAGATCTCGTGGAAAAAATGGTTCTGCACTGTTTGCAACACTTTAAAGAGTCCTTGAAGAAAATGCAATGCAAATTTTATTCTATTTTTATGTCACATACTGTGCTTATAATAAGAGAACAGATTATTCATTTTCAATGGTGAGATTATTAAAACACTTACTCTATGCTTTCTGGATCAGTATTAGCCATAAGCTTGGAGAATACATATTTTGAAAAATTAACTTGCTATGTCACTGGAGTTATTGCTTAGTCTAGATAATATGTTACTTCCTTTTAATATCAATGCCCTGGTCCATAGATGACAGAAATTGAAGAATATTGAAATATATATATATATGTGTATGTATAAAATAAACATATATATATATATATATAATTAGTTAACACTTTAATACAACTTAAAATTACTTTTTATGTCATTAAGTAAATATGGGAAAACAGCTGTGTGACTGAAAACTATCTTGAATAAATTTCAAATATTATTTTAATTTTCTTGTTTTGATCTGTAGTGATAGATGCACTGCTATGGCAGATGAAATGTTAACCTCCCACGTGAGCCATAAAAGAGATGAATGTCTCAATTATTGTGCTTCAGCTGTGGGACTCACTGCTGCAAGAATTAAAATCATACCACCTTCAGAAATACCAACAATTCATTCATTAAAATGAAATCTAAAATTTCTGGCTATAAAGATTGAAAAAAGAATGAATAGGAAAAAAAAAAAAAATGGTGTTTTCTAGATTTGATTAGGTCCTTACAATATTGTTAATGATTACAATATCAATTAGATCAATTAGATACAACTTCACTGATATGAATGTCTACTCTGCATGCAGATTCAGAAAAAATACTACTTCTAAAAATAGAAAACAGTGGCCTAAGTTCTTCCAGTCATCTGAACCCTAGAAAGTACTGATTTACTCAGACCACCTTACCGCTGTGCCCTGGAGAAGTAAATTAACTGTAAATAATCTTACTGTATTCAGGAGTTAAATTAAGGATTTGTTTGCTTTCTCAGAGCTCTAAGTCCAACAGAAAAGATCTTTAATCTTTATTTCATGTTTCTGTATGAAATGCTCATTTTTTGAGCAGTACTCAGTTCAGTAAGGAAAGAGTAGACAAGAAAATTGTATATCTTGCTATAGAGAAGGGTAAAAATTTTGAGATAGATGAATGTGTCTATAGGCTTAGAGGTGAGTGAGAGCACTGTTCATGTGATTCTGAATGGAGTAATTGTAAAAGCAAGTTTTATCTTTCAAATATTACCAGATACAATATCTGACATATATTCTACACAAGTACTAGTAAACCTTGTTGAATATGATACAGTAGGAGAATTACATAGTCTTATTCCAGGTATGTTTGGACATAGTTTGAAGTCAGCACAGCTACAGCTGTACAGATTTTTTCCCCATTTCCCACTTCTCTGGCCCCTCCCTCTTCCCCCCCCCAAAAAAACAAACAAACAAACAAACAAAAAAAACTTAAGAAGTTAAGTTAAGAAGGCACTTAAGAAGATATAGGGTATCCATTTGAGTGTTTCCCTGATGGTACTTGTTACCTACTCTGGGCTGCTGCTCAAGAGTTTGATGGTGTCATTCATTTCAACACCAGAGAATGCATCATCTAGATATTTACAAGGGTGAGACTCAGTCATCTTCACAGAAAAATGTATCTTCTCTAGATCACATATCATCTCCACTAATGTATATTCAGGACTTCTTAGGTATATTAGTGTATCTCAAGTAGCAGTAGGTGTTTATGTTTGGACAATACCCACTCCAGGTTTTCACCATCAACAATGATGGCTTAGAAATCTAGTTCAGACAGTTACCTCCACATATAAGAGCAGCAGTTTTAATATCCCTTGTTAATGAGAAACCCTCCTCTTTTCAAATTCTGGGGAATCAGATGCGTAGATGTGTAAATTTGATTCTAATTTTTCTCCCACTCTGTACCTTAAAAGAAAAAAAAAAAAAAAAAAGCCTCAACTTTTAATTAAACAACACGTAAACAACATGTGTATGACTGAATTGACCCAAATCCTTTTGAAGAGTTCTAAAACAAAGAGAATCCACAGAAATCTGACAGAAAGCATCCCAGTGCTGAAGACAGCAATAGGACAACTGTGTTATTCATGTCTGTCACACCAGAGCTAGGCCTAGAGAATCTGTCATACGAACAGAATCTTTGTTCCTACCTCAGTCTCATCAAACAGTCTAAAGTTTTACTTTGATGCTGTCCAAACTGGAAAGCAAGAGGAAAGATTCAGATGCTTAAAGACACAGCTACCCATCCTTCCTGTTTCTCCAAACAGATAATTTCTCAGTGTATGAAAGTAGATAACTGAAGATAACTGATCATTACTACTTTTGGCCAAATGACAACCCTTCTCATCTTACAAGTCCTGCTTTCTCAGAGACAAGTATTCATGTCCAAAAGCCAAATTTATGTAAAAAAACAATGCCACAGTAAACATGCATGATCCCTGGGAATACGTGGTAAGAGGAGAATGCAACAAATGAACTCCCTGGATGCCAGTCTGTATAGAAAAGAAGGGACCTATTCATCAAGATAGACAGGCTCTGAAATTCCAAAACATGAGAAGGTGATTAAGTTAGAGCCATCTTCTCATTCAGCATTTTTTATGTTTTTCTATTTAGTCTTTCAGTCACCTTCACAAACCCATACATTTCCTTCTTCCAGACTCATACTCTCCACTCCACTTCACCTGCACTTCTGTCTTTAAATCCTCTTGATAAATAATATTCTACTAACCTACTCACCCACTTTAGACTCTAACTACATTTACTGTTGACTCACAGTATGTATCAGTTAAATGCTGTGCTAGCGAGCAGACTGTGCAACTACTACAAAGCCAGGGATAACCATCATAACAATGGTGTATAATAGACACAAAATGTTGTATCTGCAAAATTAACTCAAGATAAAACTTCCCTTGTAAAGATGAGGAGCTTTTCTTAGAAATTCGACAACAAGGTAGTATAACACTGCTTGAGACATTCACTAGTATGCAGAAGGCCCACTTGTGATATGAATCAGGACTGAACACTTTTTCTTCTGATCTTCCCTGCAGTGCCATATGGCTGAATACCTAATGCATGTCTAGATGTTACAGGGAATCATCTATTACATGGAAGTTTATCTCTTTCTACTTCTTCGTAATAGAAAATTAATATTAGCTTAGACAATCATCTTTACTTTCACTCTGCAATAGGTGAGGCCTGCTCTGTTTTTAATGACAATCTCTCTCCATCAAACAAAAATTTCTGAGGATGAAAGCATTTTGAAACCATCACTTGAAACCGTCACTGAGAAACTACATCTCTAAAATTAGATTTTCACTCTTTAAGATACCAAAGTACAACATTACACAATACAGTTCTTTAACCTCCAATTTTTCTTTCTTCCAGTTTCTCCTAAGGAACAAATATAAACATGTGGAGGCATGAGTCATCTATTTCATGTAGTTGTATCTGTCAGGAAATAAACCTTTCAGCTAATTCATTCTGTATGAGTGTATGTAATTTGTGCAATTTGTAACCATTAGCTTACACTGATGTCAAGAGCTGATTCTTTCCTTTTCCTTTTGCTTTTGCTTTTGCTTTTTATTTATTTATTTATTTATTTATTTATTTATTTGGCATTGATATTACCTCCTTTTAATTTGATTAGTTGATGTTTTCTGGTAATGAATCAATGAATAAGACTTTCCAAAGACTTGATTGTAATCTTTATTTGATCAACACAAAAATGCTGCTAGAATATTTCAAGTTTGCGTTTTACAGCTGCATTGTTCAAATGTCACTGAACTACAATCGTCCAGTACAAATAAAAAGCCTGCATCTAAGCATACCTGCTGGAATATGCTGCATGTGGGTGGCTGAGTGTGAGAGAGAGACTGGCAGAGAAAAAGAGAGAGAACTTCCTGTTTTTTTAGTGCTCAGAGTACCATGAATCTTTTCTGGCTAATGTTATGGCATCAAGGCTTGTCTGACATCCATGCTGGTATCTGGGAAATGTTGAAGTCTCCCATATATCCTATCCTCAGCAGAATTTACTTCTCTTTCAGAAACAAGAAAAAAAAAAAAAAGCTTCAGGAAATAGCTTTTAGGATAATTTCTACTAAGAACTAAGGGCTGCCTTATTTTAAATATTTAGAGTTTCATTTACCATAAAACAGTCGTGTCTGCAATGTCTCTTGTTGTCTAAGATATCTGCCCAGGACCAACAAATATAGGATAAAATATAGGATCTAGAAGAAATCTTTGTTCTTATGGATGAACAAGCTGCTGAACAAGTGAGGTGTAATGCATATAAGACATTAGTCACAAAATAAATAAATAAATAAATAAATACATCCAAAAGTCTATCTTCAGACTGTCATCTATCTAAACTGATAGTAATCAAACACTGAAACCATCACACACTTTCTGTTTTTTCCCAGCAAATGGCACCAAATGCAACTTCTAAAAATTAACGTTTGAAGACTATCATTGAACAACCAGAAACTGCAGTTTTTAGTTGTCATTGTTTTAACTTATTTCTTGCAGTATGGTATACACTTTATTTACAGGAAGTCACGGATTATTAAAATACATTATTTAAAAGTGAGGATACTAATCTTTCTTATAATGAGAATAATAGCTTTGTTCTGTTTGTTTCTTTGTTTTTTTCCATTGAAAATTTCTCATTTGTTCTTGAGCCAAGGTGGTGGTGTTCCTTTTCTGCTGTTGTTCGTTGTTGTTCATTTTTTAAATTATTCTTAATAAAATAGAAAGCAGACAGTGTGTTTGCATCTACATTTTAAAGTAGATTTTTTTTTGTTAGAAGGTCGGCCTAAAAAAAAAAATTCTGACAAAACTTACAGCCCACTACAGTAGTGGATAGTTCACAATCTGTAACGAAGTAAGCATAATGGAATTTTCCTGAACTTAATAGAATTTTTCCTAATGATTGAATTATCATTTGTATTTCATGTTTTAAGAAATAATTTTGTTCTTTGTAAAGTGCTCAGTGTCATCTTTCCTTTTGTCACAAAGTAAATTAAATAGCTCAAAGGAGCTTTGTGCAGAAGTGTTTGCTCCTTTATTCTGTCCCAGAATGTTGGGAATACAGATAGCCTCCTTTCTTTGTAAAAGCAAGTGTAATAGCTTTGACAAGAACATAAGAAGGATAGTTGGTAGCAAAGACAAAATGCAAATAATATGGCTAAGGGCCCGGTTAGAGAATAACTAGCACAAGTGTGAGCCATTATTACCATGTCAAGCTTTGCTGAAGTCATTTCAAACTCCAAGATATTTAGATGTGTATTAATTTGGAGAAGTCTGAAAAAATAAAATAAAATAAAATAAAATAAAATAAAATAATAAAAAAGTGGGTTATTTGCTACTATTTTTCTCATAATGTAGTACATAAAAGAGCTCCTTTCTGCATTCATCAGGGATGGGTTCAAACTGCTCATAAGTAGAACTTAGAAAAGGAGCAGTTTTCCTGTTGGACAAGGAAATAATATCTCATAATGTACAAATAACAAAATCTTTATGAAAATATCGTTTCTATTTGTTCTCCTTTACAGTGATGTGACGGAAAGTAAGCACAAATATCCATGAGAGGCACATCAGCTGCCTGACCCAAAAAACTATAAAGTTTCAGGGATCTTTGTTCAGACTACTCAGAATTTACAAACCTCTTATCATCTCTCACTTAATTTTGGAGGTGCCTAAGCAATCCAGTTTTTGTGTTTTTTTAAAAAAAACAGTTTGAATTTCTATTGCCAGGCTCCTAACATCCTGTGTGATGTTGAGTGTTTAGACCACAGTAGGACTGACAGAGTCTAAAGAAGCTAGCTAGGATGATTGAGTGGGTACTGTCTGAAAATTTATGTTGGAACAGAAACAACATTAGTTCCTCATTCAGTGTACCAGCATTTAGAGCTGCTTCAGAATATTCCTCATCTGCATCGTGTAAGACTATTATTTTAACACAAATGCCCTACAACTCAGTCAAGGTACCAGTCTCTTCAGTAAATTTTATATCTAATAAGACAAATGAGAGAATTAATAATGAGAGCCATGTAATAAATGGATGCTCAACATCCCTCCTTCTTGAGAGCTTTTGTGTGAAGCTTAAAAGAACGGTTGTTGTTAATTTTACCACACATGTAACAGCGGATGCTGCTAAAAGCAAAATAATTAGCATGAAAATTATCTTAAATCTGTAGTATGAACTTCAGATCAGAGTAACTCAGTAATTTCAGGGCTTGACTAGGTGATCCCTCAAAGTCTTAGCTCAAAGTTGGGCCTGCAAGTGAGTGTTCTCATTAGCAAGCTTGAAAATAGAGAAATTTGATTTCCCTGCAATCATAGGGTAATCTATAAAGCCACTCTCTGTACCAAGTCCCAGGTCCTTCAGTTAGGCAAGGTTAGAACATTCTCCTTAAGAGTGTATTCAAACAGTTTTTATATTTACACTGACTTCACTGTTCTACGGAAAAGGATTTGAACAAGTGATTATGGTCCAGAACATTCCAATTATTTAGGTATCTGAATGCTGCTGAAGTCAGTAGCATTCAGGGTACAATGTGGCAGAACCGCTTTTAAACAATGATGGTGAAACCTGAAATCTTCATATGGATCCTCCATCTCCACCAGGAGGATCTGAATACCAGGGCTATGTAAATGTGGCCACACACCTTACTTTTAACTAAGCTATTCAAAACTCAAAGGGGAATCTCATAGGAAGTCAAATTTCATGCAGCTTTTTCCATTTCAAGTACTCAGTCCCATTCAGGCAAAAAAAAAAAAAAAAAGAAAAAAAAAGAAAAAGGCAAGATCTCTTTACCTTTCCCACTGAATTATCTTGCTGTAGAGATACCACATGATGGTTGGCCTGGAACCTATCACAGTGAATAAATGCAATGACCAAGATTTCTTTTCACCTCTACCTAACTCACGGTTCTGATGCCAGCCCCTCTGGCCAGTCCTAAGGCTCTGTGTAGCTGCAAAATTTGCATAGATGGCAGTTTCACTAAGGAGGAAAGCCCAAAAAAAAGAGGAAAAAAAAAAAGGAAAAATGCTGATTTGTCTAAAATATGTGTACAAATGACATTATAGCAGCATTATAGCAGAACTGAAACCTATGTTTCTGTTAACATTATCAGCACAAAAACAAATAATCATTTTGGGAGATATGACTTAATTTTCCTTTCCTAACCAGCTTCAAAGGAATAAGCAGGGAAAAATAGCTTGGGTATCTTCTCTCTCCTTATCTGTCATGACAGAAAGCTTTACGGGCATCTACACTGTGCCTACTGTCCCACTGACTGTCAGTATTGGTGAGACAGTGGAGGTGGAAGCTACACAACAAAGTGTTGACAGCTCTGCTTGGCTGTGTTATTTTTCTTCATGTGTAATACCTGAGATGTCGCATTGATAAATCTTTCTTTTCACGAGACTCCTCTATTTCCTGAGTTATCCTGACTGCCTTTCAAAATCATATCCTAAAGGAAAATTAGAAGTGTGTACTGGGCCTATTCTAAACATAACTACCAGAAAGATGCCTCATGAAAACATTCTGTATGGTAGCACTGCCAAAAATGGGCCATCTTGCTCTAGAGACAAACTCAGTGAAGCCTGGATATATTTCAAGTCTATAGAATTATACTATTGCCCTCCTTTATGGTAAATCCTACTTATTACAATCATGGCTTAGTGAGGTGTTCCGCATTCTGTGATCCAGATGATCAGAACCAATACTGTTACATATTAAACTGCAATCTAAATTATAACTGCTTCAGAGACTGCTTCAGATTCTGATTACAGGTTGCACTACCAAAAACCAGTGATACAGGTGTTAAATTATCATAATGGTCTCCTGGTGCATAGAAACTTCCCAGAATATATTTCAGCTACCACTATATTTTCATAACACTCCAGAAGATCCTTTAGCATCAAAGTGTGCAAATTCCTCCTATTTCCAGAAGCATAGACAGCTGGTGACCTCTTCTCTTCCTTCATTATTATACAGCGTTCTAACCTTAGTGGAGATTACAAATAATTATCATAATAATTATATCTATTACAGTGATGCAGATCTGCTGTGGAACGAATCAGGTAATATGAATTACATTTAAAAATAAAGATTTGAGAATAAGCCAACGGGGGGGAGGGGAAGTGTGAATGTCTTCTAATCAGTGTTTATACAACTGCATGGTACATCAATTTCTGAACCAGTCACACTTTTTTTTGTATATTGATTGCATCCAGGAGTTTCTATTTTCTCCTAATTGGCTACAAATAAAGTTGAATTTGACAGCTCTGGATGCAGATGTTCATGGAGGCAGATGACTCTCATCCACATTGTCATCCTACTAGTGTTCACAAGTGGTAAGCACCACTGTAAGGTCAATTCAGCACAGGATTAAGGAAAGAAATGCAGTTATGAAATGCTGTGATGTGTAAAACACTATAGAATCAGGAGTATTTTTTTCTCTGCAGGATGGTTTTAGTGGGAAGCAAAGAAAAATGTTGAAGATCTTTAGACTGATAAATCCATGTTAGTTAGCCTGCTCCACAGTTTTTCATCTGGATTGATTTCAACACCTGAATAAGCAACACTGCCTCTACAGAGTGCTGCCATCACCAGTTCAGGTGTGTCCAAAGGCAGCTGTGCCCTAAGGCAGCTATGCTTTATCTACACTGATAAATTAAATGTCTCTGAGTATGTTTTCTGGCACTGAGGCAACTGGCATGGGACCACTCTATCTATCTATCTATCTATCTATCTATCTATCTATCTATCTATCTATCTATCTATTTACTATTATCCATATTACTACAGTATTGCTTTCTAAATAGGCAATGTGCAGACAGCCATGTGCAAACAGCCTATAATCCTTGGCCCACTTTATTTCTCCATCTTGATGAAAATATAGGGAACAGTGACTGGTCAAAGTCATTCTGGAGACTCTGTTAAAATGATAGTAGAATGTTGAGGTCTTGAGGGTGCTGTCTGGCTTCACTTTCTCTAATCACAGCTTAGGATCAGATTTAAGCACCTGCCCCAACAAGGCTACATCAGGGATTGTCTGCAACTCTTTACAGACCTGTTTGGCCATTTGATTTCCCAAGCCATGGGCCCACAATGCAGCCTGGTCTTAGCCCACCACCAGGGAGGTACCTGATGCATAGGGGTGAGGCTGCCCCAGTGCCCCAGGCTGCCTTGCTCCTGAATGGGACAGACTCTGGCCCTGGCTGCCGGACTCTGCCCTGGCAGACCCTGCATTCAGCAGGAGAAGGACAAAATTGAGTATGTGGAAGAGTTTATCCAATTTAAGCTTATTTTCACAAAGGTCATTTCAGTCTATTGAAATAGCTGGTAATACGTAAAGCAAGACAGACTCAACAAGAGAAAGAAGATTAGGCATCAGAAAAAGAAAAGGATTACTTAAAGAGGATGTGCTATGGTGACAAGGAGGCTCTGACCATAGCAAACTGTGAGGCTTGACGTGCAACACAGCACATACTACTCATGTATCACACATGTAGATGTACAGATATTAGTAGCACTAACTTATTGGCCATTGATATTTCCTGATCTCACTGGACACTCTGCAGTAGAACTTCTAATTTTGTTCTTTTTAGAATAATTACTAAAATATTTGAAACTTTAATTAAAGAACACCTAAGTATATTTTTCCTTCTAATAGGCAGCACCTGCAACACATGAAAATGATTTGTTAGGATTGCTAGATTTTTCTAATATTATAAAGGCAACTGACTTCACCCACATGCCCACTTAATGAACAAATACACAGGACGAGCAAGATGATGCATTCACAATAAATAAAAAAATAAGAGAAAAAAATGAGTCATCCCTTGAAAAATAAAATTGTTTATAATATTAATAGTGCATTACAAACATTAGTTAATGATCTCAGAAAAGATCTACACCAGGTCTGGACAAGGTAATTAAGATTGCAAGTTTAATGATTTTGGCCTTCAGAATATTTAACATGAAACCATTTGGTAAAAATTAACTCAGTGACTTATCTAGATGATACTTTATCTTGAGCTGAATGCCACAGATTACATTTTTCCATTTCTGTAAGTATATGGCTGTGCCACAGAATGCTAAATTATTACATCCAGTTTCTCACACCTGCAGAAATAAAATACAGTGTTCACCATTCTTACTCTGTTACGAATAAAATTTTTGATTTTATTCCAGCTTTCTAGATTTAAATCTATACTCATTGACATAAAATACAACTTTTGGAAAAAAAAAAAACTGTTATATTTCCTCAGATTGCACCAAACATAAGGGCCTGGTTACTGTTAAGTATAATTTGCATTTGTAAGACTTTGAAAGAGGAAAACTCCCATGACAGAGAAGACAAATGGGAACAATAGTGTGTTGCAACTAACACAGCATCTATCATCCAATGCACCAAAGGGCCATTAAAAACCAAAATTAAACCTTCCAAAAAGTTCCCATGAACTAAATAGTTTTATTATCCCTGTTTTACATATAAGCAAACTGAGGCACAAAAATAACAATTAATTTGCTTAATGCCACAGACAAATTAGTGCAATAAGTTAATATAGACCTATGGTTTGAATTCATGAGTTTGAATCTTGTTACAATTCTTTCAGCAATAAATCCTACATGATTCCTTTTGTTGAACTGGATTTCGTATTACCAGTGTTGTTATTGTTGTTTTGTTTATGTTATTAAGGGAAAATGAAAGCTTTCTCAATTAGAAATAAAAAGTTCTCCAGAGAACCAATAACAATAAAGGAGAAGTTTGGAAACAGGACTGAAAACCCTGGAGCTATTTCCAAAGAGAAATTCCAACAAACTGCTTATTCTATCCTGTAATAAATTACCAGCATGACACACTGTGATAAGAGCCAGAGTTTATAACCTAATTTCCATTTTTCAAAGTATTTTTGTAGGTCATCCAATAAATGGCTGAAAGCTAAGTTAACAATTCTTGTAGGACAATTCTGTTTAGCAAGGAGAGAAAAAGATAGGAATGGAACAAGAAAACCATTTATAGTTTCTGATTTCTCACCTTCAAAGAAAGAGGCTGACGGACAGAAGCACTACTTGGAGAAGAGATGATCTGCTACAGTGTTCTGTGAACTCTGGGTCACAGTGAGTAGGAAAGATTAGAAACTGATTCTCTAGATCAACCCTGATTCAGTAGCTGCAATAACCATGTGCTCTGCTGTTTTCTAAGATCAATTTGTTCGTGCTCTTCCATGGACTGACAATGGACTTTGGTTGAAATGTTAAATTAAGTCCTCTTTTAAAATTCTGCAGAAAGATCAGTGCAGGCAACCACAATGCAAGTAAGCACTTGCTAGCTCCCGGTACAAGCCTACCAATATGACTTATTCCTGATTTCTAAGAGACATTCTATTCCAGCTGTTCTCTTCAGCACATATTGCCAGACATTCTTGATTGCACCAAAGGAAAATAAAATTTTAAGTGTAAAATCTGTATGTGGTTTATTCCCAGTTACTTCTAAAAGCTCTCAAAGTCTTAACAGTCACTCAAAATAAGGTAAAAGAAATATTTGTTTAGACAATATATTATGATTAGAAGAAGACTAAGAAGTCTGTACGAAAACTTTTAAATTACAAGAAGATAATGCTTTGGCTTTCATCTTTTCCTGGTAAAAACCCTGGTGAGGTTTCTGGCATGATGTGCCAAAAAGTTCCAGCAAAATTGCATGGGTTACCCGAATGTAACTGCAGAAGTTATCAAAATATAAAGATTTCAATTATTTCACATCAAAGTAAGCGTGACTTCCTTTCTCATGCATTAGTCAGAACTATGTCAAATTTTATAAAATGAAGATGTGACCTCAGCACTTTTTTACCTATGTGTAGATAGTAGTTGTTTCTGATGACTAACATTGCTTTACTTGGGTTGAGAAAGTAATTAGATACTTTTTGCAGTTGACCCATTCTTCTCTGACATTCACATATGTTTATTTACCCATTTTTTCCTATTTTTTTCCTAATAAATATTTTTAGAACAGCCACAGTTTAACTTATTCCTTTACTTCTGATCTTTTCCTTTTATAAATGCGTCCATCCCATTTATCGGGTTTATTTCTATTACGTAACAGTACGTGCATTATGGTGGAAGGGTTCTGTTTTTTTTTGTTTGATTTTTGTGTTTCTTGCAGGGGAAGAGGGGATATGTATATATCTATATTTAGTTTTACTTTATTATAGTTTCTTTTGAAAAGCTCTTTTATAATTTCTGTATGAAGATGTACCGGATAAGTTCATTCATTATGAGAACTATTGATGCAATCTTTTTTGTTTGTGTCCTGAATTCAAAAGGCATTTTATTCTTGCTTTAAGTATTATATGATCTTCATTTAAGACAGAAAATATAAAATTAAAAAAAAGGATAACTGGTGTTTGATATAAATTCTATGAATTTGAGAAACTTCTAATGGTATTTGCTAAATCACTGGGCTAAATTTATATAAAAATTAGCAAGAGTTATGGTCAGAGTCACTACTATTTGCCAGCTCTACGTGGTTAACTGACAACAGTGCTTCATCAGCTAGTAAAATCTGACCTTCCATTTGGACATAAAACCAGTTTTACATAGTGGTGGACTCTTTATCTGTCCATAAAGCTGCACAAGAAGGTAAATGTTCAAGATGTGATAAAAGGGCAATGGTACAGATACCTAAGAAGCATCTAATGCATTGAATGAAAAGTATGTTCAGCATAATGCTTTCAATGAGACAATGCAAAATACTGCCCATTCTTATCTGAGAAACCTTTGTTTAATAGTGATTTCAAAGAGCACATACTATTTAGCATGTACTGTTTTAGTCAAGCTTCTAAGAATGAATTGCACATATGAATAGCACATTAAGCATATTTGTATATCTGCTTTCCACAGACTACAGTGTTAACCACAAAGACATTCTCAGGTCATTTCATATTAACAAAAAACATTTTCATTTTTGTAGGTGCAAGGCATATGCAAGCACTCAGACATACTCATTACACTTCTTTCTGCAGCACTGCTAACTCTTTTTTTGGAAATATTTCAGTGGTTTTGCTTCTGGAATACTGCATGGTATGATGAGGTTGATTCATGAACTGTGGGAGCTGTTAGCACCAGCTTGATACAGTTCCAGTCTACTTCATTAAAGCTGCACAGTCCTCACTGTACACACCTGGGAATGAGCACAGTCTTGCCTACTTTGAACTGGCTGAAGGATGGATTTTCACTGGGGAAGAAACCCTTTTAGACATGTTCATTAGTACTACAAATGGGTAATATATTGTCATGGTCTCAGAACCTCAGTGCTGTAGTTCTCCCCTCCAAAAAAAAATTTTTAGATTGTGCTGTTGATTTAACAGTGGAAAGGGAGTGTATGATATAGCAAGCAATATCAAACTGAGTAACAGCATAGTTTGTCTTGTTGTGCTTTAGAAAGTTCAAGATAAAAGAAAAAGAGCAGCTGGAAGAAAGGGACAGGTAGATATACCAGAGGAAGAAAGACAGCTGAGGGGAAAGAGACAGCAGAACAAGGACACCCAGAGGGTGAGTCTGGTCCACACAATTCTAGATATCAAACTGATGTGAAATATCAAAGTAGACTTCACTTTATAGTCTACTGCAGCAAGTCTCCCAGTATTCCTGGCTTTTATGGTGGTGCTGTCAGGTTTGGAAGAATGCTAGGATGTATGTGTCAATTTACAGTTGTCTCTGTGAATGCACGTGAATGTGTGCATGTAGAAATCTCTCCCCACCCATCCCTTTTCTTCTGTCTAAATATATACATATATATCTGTGCATGCATTGTCAGTTTTCTCACAGCTTCTGCGGAGAATAGTTCCCAATATGAGAGGTGTCTAAGAGATTAGAAACATACCTATCTCACTTCACTAGTTGTGGTGAAGTTATTTAGATAAGTTTAACTAAAAACTTAACCATTTTATACTTTAGGTTAGCTAATCTGAGATCATACTCCTAATTAGACAATGATGTAAATCTTTATATTTTTTTAAACAGTCATGAAAGAAAGGTTCAGCCTCCCTGCTCAATAGGTAGTAATAAATTCCATGGATTGATGAAGTTGCACAGGTACAAATACTAAACCAGAAGCAGAAGATAGTTTTTCTCCATTCTTATATTGTTGAATAAATAGGAACGGGAATTTATTTTCTTTGCATTAAAGTAGTTTTTGCATTTAAAAAGTGTAAGATCAGTCATGTAGGTTTTATAATTAGTTAGTGGAAATGACATTAATTTCTGGACGTAGCAATTTTTTCCACTTAAAAGTCTTTGTAATAACATCTTTTTTCTATTATTGAATATAACACAGAAGTCTAAGTGCATATCCTCCATCATCCATATGAAGAAATGAATGTGCAAACAAATCATTGTATCACTGGAAGAAGTGGAGATTATACTTGCAACTGGACTGTGATTGTGTTTATATCAAATTTTCTATATAATACATCTGATTTTCATAGAATCACATAGATTTTGTGATGATGATCCTATTAGAGATCAGTTGTCAATTGCTATAAATTTTCTAAATCTCTAATTTCTAAATTGCAGTTTAAAATACAGAAAGTGAGTAGGGAGAACAAAGTAAAACTTCCTGCTTGACCTGACCATTGCTACTATCATTCAATACCTGATAGCAGGTATTCTGCCTCCCGCTCTTTTTATCAACTCTATTTTAGGCACCTTTATAGAGGAGCTCTGTAGAGAGCAGTGCCCTTTCCTGAACACTTAGAGTGATGAAAGAAAGTGATAGGTTTTTACTAGCTTGGCACGGACAACCTCAAAAAAACTCAGAGGAAAGAAAAAAGAAAAAAAAGAAAAAAAAAAGAAAGAAAACAAATAATGCACATAAGAAGCCCTTCAAAAGGCATTGAAAATACTAAAAGTTCACATAGATTTTAACTTGATGCTTACCAGACAATGCTGTTTAGCTGCTGATAATATAATACAGCAGGGAGGACAGCATATTGCTAAGAATCATGTATCTGCATCAAAAAGTTTTGTAATAGTTTTTTGTTTTTTGTTTGTTTGTTTGTTTGTTTTTAATCAAAATATGACATAAGGCAATACAGCATATAGAAGACTGTGATGTAGATATTTGCAAACCAAATTCCAGAATGCAGAAAAGTTCACACCCTGCAAAGCTGAAGCAGACAGCAATACCAGATTGTGTCCCCACATAACAATGCTGCACTTGCAGTGACTAGTGTGGTCATATATGGCTTAGATGAAACATCTTAAAGGTGCTAGATCCAATTTGGAGCTGAAAAAATAGACTTCTATTATCCGGAAACATGAGAATATTTGATAGATTTAAACATCTGATTCAAAGATGTCTTAACAATGAGTCAGCCTTATGCCTTCTGTGGATATGAAATAATCCACATATCAGAAATCTGAATTCTTCCATAGTGGCTTGTTTCTGCAGCCCCATTACTTTCCCATGGCCACTGTAGAACAAAGCTACAATAGTGAAAGGTGGAGAAGAGATGAAGCAAACCAGATATGCAATAAAGACAGAAGTGAATGATAGCCTGTGATTCCTGTTCTTTAACTAGCAGCATCTAGTCAAAAAGGTGAATGTCACATCTTCACAGAAACAATATTTCCTTTAGATATAATGCTTTTACTTTTTTTTTTCAAGTAGCTTACCATTAAAAATAAAAGATCTAAAATAAGTGTATTATGTAAATCCACAGAGAAATCAAAACAAAATAGAAGAATTTGTTTATATAACAACTGCAGCAAAATTGACATTGCATGTTGAGTCAAATGTACCAGAGCAGGAGACAATTTTTTTACATGTGCAGAGAAGCTTGAAAAATTTTTTGAGTTCACTGTTCAAGCACTTACAAAAAAACAAATGATTCTAGATTTTAGAAATGTCTGAAGCTATTATTCTCAATTCTGTCCCTCAAGTTACCCCAAATTTTCTCTGTTCCATATATGCGCATCACTGGCCCACACATTGATAGGGACGAAAATAGCTTCATTTCCTGCCATTTCTTCTTCCTGTCTCTCTCTCTCTTTTTTTTTTTTTAATCTTTATTCTTTCAGTCCTGTGTGCAACAAGATGAGGAAAACTGAGAACAGATGTTTTCACAGAAACTTTAATTCTGCTCCTTCACAGAACTGTATGATAGAATAATACAATGGCTTGGATGGAAAGGACTTCAAGAGTTATTAGGTTCCAACTCCTCTGTCACAGGCAGGGTTGCCAGCTGCTAGATCAATACCAGATCAGACTGCCCAGGGTCCCATCCAACCTGTCCTTGAACATCTTGTGAGATGGGCATCCACAAGGTCTCTGAGCAACCTGTTCCAGCACCTCACCACTCTCAGTAAAAATCCTCCCCCTGAAATATAATCTAAATCTCCCCTCCTTTAGCTTAAATCCATTCCCCCTTGTCCTAGCACTAGCTACATGTGTAAAAAATTGATTTCCCTCCTTTTAAATACTGGAATGTCATAGTAAGGTTTCCCCACAGACTTCTCTTTTTCAGGCTGAACAAACCCAGTTCCTTCAACCTATCTTCATAGGAGAGATGCTCCAGCACTTGAATCGACTTTGTGGCCCTTCTCTGAATCCTCTCCAAACCTCTCTGCATCTTTTCTGTGCTAGATGCAGCACTCTAGATGGAAACTTAAAAGGGCAAAGTAGAGGGGGACAATTACCTTCTTCATCCTGCTGGCCACTCCTTTTCTGGTGCAACCCGGGGTATCATTGGCCTTCCAGGCTGCAACTATAACCATCAACCATAACCCTTAAGTTCTTCTCAGCATGGCTACTCTCAAGGAGTTCATGGATATTAAACACACTACTTTCTTTCATGTGTTTACAAACTATAAGTTGAACAGAAATCAGTTTTGATATTGGTACATGCTTATCTTTATAATTTGTCAGAAGCACTGCTAACATCTGTAGAAAATTTCTCAATATCTAAACATTTTGCAGGAAGACAGATGTTGCATTCAGAGTTACAACTACTGCTAAAATTTACAAATAGTCATTTTACGAATGGAGATTCACTATACAACATTGCAGAAATGTGCTCTGTAGCAAAACTCTCCATATTCTTACCTTAAATAGTCAGATTGCTAGGACAGCTTCCTAAAATGCTATTAAACAAGATGTAGGACTGAAAATGTTTTTCTTAAATAAAATAAAATAAAATAAAAAGCAAGAGCAAACAAACAAATAAAACAACAACTGGTCATGTAAAGCTGCTTTTGCCTATAGATGCATTTATTCTATAGTTACCAAACTCATGGGAGGAAATTTATACCAGCTCCATCAGAATATTTAAATATATGAGGATTCAACAGTACAAGAAGATCTACTGATATTTTCACACCAATAAACAATAGAAATGTAAAGAATAAATAGTTATGACAAAGAATAATGCATCTTAATGAAAAAAAAAAAGAGAAACAATCTGCATGAAGAATTAAATACTGTTTGTCCCTTATCTATCAAAATGTTCCAGCACCAAGAACGGTTTGATCAGTTATTTCCTTCCTTTTTGTGGTAGGATTTTGAGAAAAATGTGTAGACATATGAAATGACAGTTTTTTTCTCTGGTCCTATCTACTGGCAGACAGCCCATGGCCTTATGTGAATTCTTCCTCAATGGTATGGGGCAGAAAGACATGACTTATGATGTCAGAGGGACACTCCCAGTGTAAAAGGAGACTCCTCAGTTATCCCCTAGTGATACTGGTAGTTTCTTTCTCGTTCATATGACAAGAGTGCCAGAGATACACAGAATCTGCTTTTCTACTAATGAGAGTTCAAGCACTGTGGAGACTGATATTTAATTTAATCTTCATTTGTTTTCTAAATATTTGGGAAAATAATGGTTTAGAGAATATATTTGATGTTAAATCTAAACTTGCAGAAGTTTTGTATTTACAAGCTCCCTGGAAAAAGGAATATTTCTTCTTATTGCAAGGATTGTTTCTAGCAAAAGGAAGCCCTAAGCATCTAATTCCAACAAATCCTTTATTGTTGAGGTAAGAACCAGCTGATGCACAGAATGTGTATGACTGCTGACAGACATGCTAAACCTGTAGATTTGTTTAAAAATAACTTGGTCATTTATTGCTCTGAAAGGATGAGGGTGTTGAGAAAAGCATAATAAATAAACGCAACTTACCCATTGTTATGACAGATTGATTCAGAGAAAGCCCTGTGAGGGGAATATTGCAAAGATCCCCATCTCCAGCGTAGCCATCTGTGCTTCTATTTGTTTACAACTATTTTTGTTTTGCTTTCTGTAGTGTAGTTTCTGAGCTCTTTATTTCTTCAATAGCAAAAGTCCTCAAAATTTTCCATCATGTGGATTGTATTTTCACAAGGTGATTGTCTCATGGACACTTTCCTTAGCTGTGATCAACAACAACCTCATTACAACTGTAAAAACTGCTTAGAGGGATAAAGCATACTAACTAGACTAATATGTAATTTAGTTAAAATAAATGTTTTGCCCTTATGATACAAGTTAGTCATACTGGCTGATTCTGTTCATTGTTTAATCTCTCACTCCCATCTGCTCTATTTCCTTCCCTTCCTTTGTTTCCCGTACCCTGAGTCTTCACTGTCAAATCTGTGTTTCCCCCTTCACTTTTCAACATTTTAAACTTTTTTCATTTTTTTTTCCTCTTTATTTCCAGCAGTAGAAGAATTTATTTTTTTTTTTAATTTTATTTTTTCTTCATGTTAATTATTCTATGTTATTTTAGGGCTTCTGAGAAGTGAGCTACCTAAATACATCAGGGGAAGAATAAAAATGCTAAAAAGCAAAGGCCATACAGCTCTCTGGATAAACATGCTTTAGAACACATTTCTCTGAGTGTTAATTTAAAGACAATTTTAGCATGCTATTAGGGAAACAAAGCCATCAAGCCTGCATTTTCATTAATCTCAGTGATTTCATATATGCAGGGATTCAGTATGCTCACACTATAGGTAAGTGCCATGGCAATTTTATGTATATAACTAAGCAACTCAAGGTATATACAGTAATGATTCTCTTTCAGTTGAAAATAAGCTTCTCCTGAGGAAAAATAAGAGCAGTAGTCTGGCTCAGTTGCTCTGCAGGAACTAATCTCTCTTTACTGGTACTGTAGGGAGCTTTGTCAGATTAGCTCCCTAAACTAGACGGAGGTTCATGAAACTGGTTCTGCCCAAGGCATAGAATGATCTAATGGGACCAAGCCCAGGTTGTACACTGTATGACAAAAGAGGTGTGAAAGCACATGGACACACTGGCATGTCCTTCCATCCTAAGGAAGGGTTACTATTTAAACTCACTGATCATTAAAATGAGGTGAGCACACATTATTTCATAAAGCAATACAGAGCTGTGTTTCAGGAAAGTTTCCCAATAATTTCTCTATGGATTTGTCAGATGTTGATCACAGTAAAAGAAATTTAAAATCAGCAGAAAGGATGTAATTCAAGCCCATTGCAGAGGATTACTAAGCAACAGACAGAGCACTGATACGTCTGCAGTGAGGATAATGAAGAATTTTTTGATGCTTAGCCAAGTTATGTTGTGCATGTACATAGAGTTGGCCTGTTACATTTTCATCATTGTATCTTTTGCATGCTGGCTGGGCAAATTCTCCCATCAAATATATATTTGGGCAATTAAAGAAACAGATAAAACGTATGTTAAAACTGCTATTGTATACATATCAGTTTTGAAAAATACTTTTATTGAACAGTTAGAAAGGCTGCATTTATGACTACAGACATGCTCATAACAACAAATTTCTATTTAAAGATTATATTTCTACTTGAAAACGCTAAACAATTTCCAGTACTCCTGTGGCTATATTCTGTCTAATTTAATTGAAGGTGAATAACATATGCAGACAAGTGCTTTTCCATAGTAACTGTATACTGGGTCATTTGTAACTATTTGTAACCACATTTTCATCACTGTTATTGTGTTCAGCATAGGTGTGAATCTGCAAACTTGTCCATCAAATATGTACTGCAATATCTACATCACATATAGTGAAAACTATTCATCAATAAGGCCATATGCAGGGTCCTGCACTTGGGTCAGGGCAATCCCAGGTATTTATACAAGCTGGGGGAAGATCGCATTGAGAGCAGCCCTGCAGAGAAGGACCTGGGGGTCCTGGTGGACAAGAAATTGGACATGAGCCATTAGTGTGTGCTGGCTGCCTGGAAAGCCAACTGTGTACTGGGCTGCATTAAAAAAGGGATGGCCAGCAGGGAGAGGGAGGTGACTGTCCCCTTCTATTCAGCTCTTGTGAGGCCCCATCTGAAGTACTGTGTCCAGGCTGGGGCTCCCAGTACAGGAAAGATGTGGAGCTCTTGGAGAGTGTCCAGAGGAGAACCACTAAGATGATCAGAAGGAGCACCTCTCCCATGAGGAAAGGTTGAGGGAACTGAGCTAGTTTAGCTTGGAGAAGAGAAGGCTCCATGGAGACCTCATTGTGGCCTTCCAGTACTTGAAGGGAGCATATAAACATGAGGGGGAACAGGTGTTTATGAGGGTGGATGGTAATAGGACAAGAGGGAATGGTCTTAAATTGAGACCGGGGAGATTTGCGTTAGATATCAGGAAGAAGTTTTTCACACAGAGGGTGGTGACACACTGGAACAGGTTGCCCAAGGAGGTTGTGGATGCACCATCCATGGAGGCATTCAAGGTCAGGTTAGATGTGACTCTGGATAGCCTTGTCTAGTGGTCGGCAACCTTGCCTGTGGCAGTGGAATTGAAACTAGATGATCACTGTGGTCCTTTTCAACCCAGACCATTGTGTGATTCTATGATTCTATGATCTGAACATCAAAAAGTATATGGGTATGCAAGACATATAAAGGTGTATAGTTTCCAACTTCTGGTATTTTGTATAATACTTTGAAGATTTACTATAAGAAGAGAATAAAATGGGGAGGAGAGGAGAGGGAGAGGGAGAGGGAGAGGGAGAGGGAGAGGGAGAGGAGAGGAGAGGAGAGGAGAGGAGAGGAGAGGAGAGGAGAGGAGAGGAGAGGAGAGGAGAGGAGAGGAGAGGAGAGGAGAGGAGAGGAGAGGAGAGGAGAGGAGAGGAGAGGAGAGGAGAGGAGAGGAGAGGAGAGGAGAGGAGAGGAGAGGAGAGGAGAGGAGAGGAGAGGAGAGGAGAGGAGAGGAGAGGAGAGTTCTTGATGTTCTTGGGTTTCGTTTGTTTGTTTGTTTGGCGGTTGTTTGATTGATTGGTTGGTTGGTTTTATCTAGTACTAAATGATGGAGATAATAATCAAAATAATAATCTGCCTAGGATGAAGTATTTTAAATATAATGAAGGGAAAAAAACTAGTGTTAGAAAGTTGCCATTGATTATTCCAGTGAATAATTATTTGACACTCTGAATTAAACATATAGCATAAAATTCAGGAAATTCTTACACTGTAAAATAAAGCAAGTAATCAGGAAAATCTAAGGGGTGAAATAAAGATGATAACATAGAAAAAATTGGTTCAGTTCTACTTCAGTATTCATTGGAATCAAGTAAAGAGATCCCACTTTGGTCCATATTTGCACTTGAACTCTGAGAGTTTAATGCACTAATACTCCGTATTTGAGCTGGATGGAATTTGGCAGTGAATTTTCAGAAAGCCCTGCATTGCCAAAACTGTAGTTCCATTTCAATGATTATTTAATTATCCATACAGTAAAGAACAAGTCAGTATAAACGAACAGGGGCTATTTACCCCCGAAATAGCTGATAAAAATGTGGCTGAGGTATTCACTTGGATATGGAAAAAATGAAGAAAAAAATGTCTTTGAGTTTCCGACATTGCAGATAAATGCCCTGAGATTATTAGACACTTTAAGCTGAATCTTTATTTCACCATAAAATTCAACTTGCTGACATTTTCAAATGAAAGCCTTTTTTTTTTGTTGAGAAACTCCTAGTGTATTTTTCTTCCGAACATTTTGCAAGAACATGTGACATGCAGCATTAGGGACTATTCATAAAGAATACATCAGTTGTTTTGGAATATCTCAGCATTTACAGCATCAGCTTGAGTTTCAGGTTCCCACTCTACTTCATATATTATCGGCAGTGAGTTTCTCAGAAAAGCTCTTAAGAAGTATTTACGTGTCTGACTCTTAAATCCAACGTTCCTAGATCCATTTACTATACTATTCAGAGCTTCTCAGGGCAGTTTCAAGACCAAAATAGCCTCATGTTTTTTCTGTCAGTTTCAGAATTTTAGTTAATTCCCTGTGCAAGGTCTCACTGAGCTGTTGTCCCTAAGAGTAAGCCCTCGATAACTGAATCCTTCCATTATGTAGCAGAGGGTGATAACACTTCCCTTCAGGAACAGTATAATAATAAATATTTTAGACTCTTTCACTCCTTATTGAGTACTACTGAGCTATCCTTCCCATACTTCCTGTTTTTTTCTGCAACACAAGAAAGAGAAGTACTATTGCAACAGGCCTATTTCAAAGATGCTTCAGAGGATCAAGGGAGTAAATGTCCTGACAGCTCTCAGGGAGATAAACTGGAACTGACCAGAGTTACAAGTGCTATTGCAAGTCAGGGTGCTAGGAGAATTGCATCAGGTGGATTGTCCTCAAACTGGGGAGTATTGTAAGACTGCTTGGGGGAAAGCATGTCCTGAAACGATTATGCCTAATGCTAAGCCTAAGAAATCCTCTCTTCACACCACAGGAGTGTCCTTAGGGGTTGCATTAAGAACTGGCCTTGCCTAGGTAATTTATAGATGCAGTTTGCTGTGACCTTAATACCAACTGAGAACTAGAATATGGAATCCAATTTCACTTTGAATCTTGTATCACTCTTCACTGTAGACAAAGAAGTGTAGTATTTAGCTGGCAAACCAAGTCTAAACCTTTGGAAAATCAAGTCAGTGAATTTTCTTGATGATATTTTCCACTTCCCCAGTGATCTTCATCTGATGGTCTAAAAGCACTTTACAAAAACATACATTTGTTGCAGACAAAACAAGTTGAAAGATTATGTTGTTTTATTTCTTTCCCCGTGGAAAAGGTTTGCTTCTTTGAAAAATTAAAAACTAAAAAACCCTTGTCTGAAAGCTTTTGACATGAAACTTTCTATTCAAAAATGCTGCTGTAGATTTTGGTGGAAGTCGTATCAGTAATTCTTCATTACCCAGTTCTGTGGACTGTACTTGGTTCTCATAACGTATTGTGCTTCATTGTCCAGGTTCCCCTTCCCTCAAAATTAAGTTCTAGGAGAATCTCTTTGCAACATAACAGTGGAAACAATAAACAAGGTATGGAGACATTCTTTTATACTGAGAGCAGTTTTTTTCACATTCTCATAAGCACAACACCCAGATAGGATTGTAAGTTCTTACGAACATTTCTTGTAGTTATATATTTAGAGACTATGAATGGTGGTCAGCAAGATTATAGTGTTCCACCTTAAGATCTCCTCCAGAGAACTAAATTTTACAAAATACACTACCTATATATCTCTGTTAAAATTTTTCAGTGCCACATCCCATGCCCCAGAGAGAAGGTGCAACATCTGCCACAAACTACCATTTGATGTGACCAAGTTCTGGCAGCCCACTCTGTCACTTCTGACATTTTGTCACCCACAGACATACTCAAGACTTATTCTACCCTAAATATTTTTATATTTGTTATCCCCAAGATTACATCAACTCAGTGGTGAAGCTGGAAATGGCCTCATGTGTGCTTAACCTTTACCTCTTGCTTATTTCCACTGTGCATGCTTTAAGATTGCTAGTGTGTTTTGTGTAATCAAATGAAATAAAACAACAGAAAAAAATAACAATGAAGGTGAAGTGAAGGTGAAAAGCACTGCTAAATAAATTAATGTGTGCTCTATAACTGCCAGAATTATCCAACAAATGAAAACAGCCTCTGAAAGAAAAAATTGAAGGACCCAGTGCACAGAAGTTATTCAAAGACAACAAAGAGGTTGAGACAAGATATTAAAAGAATGAGGATAACTGAAGAGGTGGCATGATGCTAGAAAACACAGCAATCTGCTAAGAATGCTGAAGATGTGAAGTGAAAGGAAAATTGCAGAAGAGGTTAAGATAAATAACAAAGTTTTCTTTTATTTGAGATCATATTGAACAAGAGGTCATTGGAAGAGACAGTAGAAATTCTGAGAGCTGGCCTGGGTAATTTACTGACTGAAGAGACAGACATAACTAAAGCGCAATCAAATAAATTCTTTGCTTCTGTGTTCACACAGAAGGCTTGGGGACAGATGTCAGAAACAGACACAGATTTCCCAAGAGAACAAGAAAAAATATCGAAGGAGGTAAGATTCAGCCAGAACAGGTGATCAAGGAATTAGAACGTATGAAGCTTAACACGACTCCAAGACCTGAAAATATCCCCCTGTGATTTAAAAAAAAAAACACAAAGTTGCAGAAAGGCATGGGAGAAACAGTTCCAGATGGAGCTGAATCCTCTTTGAAAGCACAGACAACGTGACTATGAACAAACATAATTTGAACTAAATAAGGACAGAACCTATTTCATCCTGCTCCTGCATGTGAGTAAAGTGCAACTGAGAACTGAAATGGCATGGCAGCCCACTGCCATCTCACAGCATCAACTCTCTGAAACCATTATAAAATGAAAGTTATCTACTCAAAGAGCAAACATTGTTTGAAATCTGTTTTTTTTTTTTTTTTTTTTTCTTCTTTTTTTGTTGTTGATTTGTTTGCTTATTCGCTTTTAGGAGGAAACGTATATTTCAAGGGGTGAACGGGCCACATGCAGGTTTCTTCTCCTGGGGTAGTAAAGGCTAGTAAGACTGTTGTTCAGATATGAAGACAGAGCACTGATCAGACTGTATTTTATCTGTATCTGCCTCTTTAATCAGTAAATCACATTTTAACTTGCTCTTGCATCTGAAATAGTCTACTCTTACATTCAAAATACATTACTCTTACATTAAAAATACTCTTACATTACTCTTACATTAAAAATAAGGCACTTCTAGGGCTTTAGTCCAGTCAGCCCAAAGTGGGTAGCTAAATCTGACAAATGAAAGCACACCTGTCAAATGTGCATTTATTTTCCTTAGTTGTCACTACAGAAATTTGCAGATAAAGTACATGTACCTATTGATATTGCAGAGATCTTAAGGCATGTAAAGCAATTCATACTGCAAATATTTTGAATCTACAAAGTGGTTCAATACCAAAAACTGCTCTTTTTTGCTCAGATCTTCCTAATATGGTGCCCGACCCTCTTCTATATAGATTGGAAAAAAAGTAACAAATCTCATATTTAGAAATGATACTAACATGTAAGAAAAAAATATTTCTAAGCTAGTTATCTCTCATGTGAATCAGAACTCTTAGAAGGGGAATCAATGACTGTGTCTGTTCCAGCCATTTCATGCTTATCTGTTAATATATCTGGGTGCTGGTCATTGTCATCTACAATACTAAAATCTTAAGATGTGAGTTTTGTTGCCTCTATCTAATCCTTACTAACTTATCCTGAACAATTCACAATTTATTTATCGATAGTGTGTGTACTAGAAATCAGTTTATGTCTAGTAGGGATAGCCAGGAAAATCAGAGATGAGTATACATTATGTTAAATTAGACTCAAACAAAAAAATGACAGTATCATTTTGTTTGGATGGAAACATAGATAAAGACTTTGGCCCTCATTTTAACTGCACTAGCAAGAGTAGTCCCTTGGGAATGCAACAATGAGAACATACCCTTCTACTATGCATCACAAACTGGTGCCTCTGCTGTGCTTGCATACTCCGAAAGGGTCACTGTGATTGGAATATTCATGGCATATTCAATGACAAGAATAAAGGCAAAATCCAGATTATAGTGGACAAAGTTGACAGACAGAAGACAAAGAAGCTGGAGTTGGCAGACAGTATTTCTCTTCCTGTCCATCTCCCACCCTACCCCTCACAGTTTTCTTTCTTATATTCCCTGTATTGTGTATTCACCCTGCTGGATCTTTACTTCAGTCACTCTTTAAAATACCCTTCACTGTCCATCTTCTGTACGAAAGTGAGTGGAAAAGTATTTCCATGCCCCATAGCTTACAGTGCAACCCTTCTGAGTGTGCCTTGAACAAAAATCAGTATATCAGTATGCATAATGACATCCTCTTTGATGGTAGGTTAGAGAGACAGGAGAAGCAAATTTTCCTTTTCTCAGAAGAGCAGTCCGGATTCGCTGCACCACAAGTATAGAAATAACTACAGATTGTATATGTATTTTTTATGTAGAAACACACTAGATTATGCAAATTTGATTTTACCTGATGTTCCACCAAAAGAAATAGAAAAACTTCAGAGAAAAAAAAATCACCATCGTACTTTTACAAAGATATATACTCTTATTCTCTATTCTTTCAAACTTCTAATAAAATAAAATTGAGGTTTTTACTTTTGTGAATATTGTTCTCTTTATTTTCTATATTTCAATCTTTTTCTATGGCAGATAAACAGTTAGAAGAGAAAGGGGAAAGACAAAGAAGAAAAACCTACTGTTCATCCTTAATACCTTTTTTTCACATATATAGAAATAAAGGAAATATTTCACTCTACATTGTCACATTAAAATACCATAAAAACTCAAAAACAAGAAATACATAGTGATAGGAAGGGCATTAGGGCCAAAATGTACATCTCCATTCAATCTTGAAAGCACCATTTCTCTGTAGTTGCTTCCAAACCAACAAAATAAGCACATTTGCTAAATTGCCTTTAAACAGGAACTGAAAGTTAAATACTTGTCCTAAGGATAGTGAAACTTTTATGTCAGAAAAATTGAAGGAAATGTTAGATTAAAATACTCAGATTCCTTCAAGACCATTGTTCAAGCACTTGCAATGTCAATTCATCCCATCATTCCTCTCAATTATAGTTGAGTTTCATGTAGAGCAGAGCTCCAAGGCTAAGACATGGAATCTTTAATTCTCCTAGCAACTGCCAGAATGTTGAGAATGCAAAGGAAATTTTAATGAACAAAACTTTTTCATTAAGCTGAAACTAACCATCCTACCAGTCTTCTCTTATAGATTGGATTTAATTTCTTGTCTGAAATAGAGCTGAGCTGTTTAGTAAGGAACTGGCCTTCATCCTCTGCCTATGTGGGTAAGCCTTATGGATTATACAAACAAAATACAAATGGAGACCTCCTCTTCATTCCTTACTCTCCATTTGTCCTTACAAAACAAAAGTATTCTAAGTAAAATCCTGTGTTTGCCTAAGTCCTGTCTTTGCAACTTAAAAGAGCAAGTTCACAACGTGTCAATTCTGAATTTTTAGTCACTTATAGGAGGAAATAAATAGTGCTTTAAAAGTTATTTAAGCATCTAACACATTAGGTGGAATGGAGAGATTAGTACTGAATTACTTTTGAGTCTTTATGCACAAGAAAATCAGAGAAAAGGAGGACCATAAAAAAGCTAGAGAAGATTATTTTCGTGATGCCTTATCTCCCAGTTTATCTTTTTAGTACCATTCTCTGTATAAGAGAAAAAAAAAAAAAAAAAAAATCCTAAACATCTTATCTCAAACTTTAATATTTACTGGAGATTCTGAATAGACTTTTAGAGATGAGGATGCACAGACCTTAAGTTTTTTCTCTGACATATTCACAGTTTCAGAATAAAGATATATTATACACATAGAAAACTAAAGCATTGAAAAGCTAATGAACAGGCCAAAATGCAATTCAGGCATCTTGAATTTGAATATGTATACAATTTAAAAATTAAAATCCCATAATTGTTATCCTTAAGACTCCTATTCATCTTCTCTTAGAATTTCCAAAATTTCAAATTCTTTTGTGTCAATTGGAGAACTCCATAGGCAACTGCAGCTGAATTGTGACACATCCTTTAGGCACATGAACCCTAAAGGTCTTGAGCAACTCAGTTCCTAGCCCTTAAATACAGCTATTTACAGGTGCCAGCTATTTCTTTGCTTAAATCTCCTGAGAAATATGATCTCACACTCTCAGAGCATGCCAACTGTGCATATTATAACCCTATCAGTGGGCAAAAACCTGAAAACAAGACTACTGGAATGATCAAAAGATAAATTTAAACACCAGGATTACAATTACTATTGTATCTCAGATTGCAATTAACCACCTTACATTTTTGATGCCTAATGCAGAAGGTAGCACCCAAAGTCTATCAAAGCAACTGAAATCTGGTGAACTCCAGTCATTCTAGTGTCTTGTTTATCTAATATGATGCCTCATGAAAACACCCTTCAGGTAAATGAGAATACTTGCCATTCAATTTGTTACAAGGACCTGATCACATGCCTGACTGTGAGGAGCTACATCTCTGAACTGTGAAGGCACGGCCCAGGTTACTCCTTTCTCCATAGATACCTACAGCTGTCCTTCAAATTCCCTCCTCATTCACTGCTTGGTTCATTTATCAAATCCATGTCTCTCTAATTTAGAGACAAGACTGTCATGTGGGAGATTGTCATATGCCTTGCACACGTCCAGGTAGATAACATCAGTTGTCTTGAAGTAATACAATATGATAACTTGTATTACATTAAAGGAATATGATGTAAGGTAGGAGTGAAAGGAAGGACACTCAGTAGTAGTAGATTAATGACATAAATGAGATTTTACAGCGCTTTTTTCCTCAGTAAGGTAGCCTCTGTGTATTATTTTCCTGATGTATTTTTTTTTTCCCCGCTAATTTGATCCTAAAATCTCACATGATATAAGACAGTAATTCCCACTTTGACAATTATCCCTTTGGAACGTGAACATGCTGTTCTCAAAAGTTCATTTTTTTTTTAATACTATCATTTACAATTACATAGGCAATAATAATGTTTCTTAAATTTTCTTCCATATTTTATATATTTCAACAATCTCTCTGAGTTAATAAGGCTACAAGCACTTATACCTCATAAAATCTGAATCAGTGCTAGAATAAGAGCCTGCTTCTGCTCCACTGAATTTTGCAGTTTTGCTACTATTTCTACATAAAAATACTTTGAGACCTAACTACAGATAAAAGAGATCATTCATTAGCCAGTATGTCTCAACCAGTCCATAATAACCTGTTGGGGTGGGAAAAGTTCAAGCCAAAAGCTGTTGATTTCCCTAGAGCCAATCAAAATGATAGATGCAGTGGTGAAAGATCACAGCTGACTGGGTTTAGTCCTCTCATCACTAGCTGCAGATGGCATGTAATTTAGGGATGCCCATTTGGTGAAATTTACCAGCTTCTCTTGAGATCACACATATGGGTTTGCATTTAAAAAACAATTGTACCAGGAATAGTATTTTAAGCAACAGATGTAAGCATTGACAGTAAAAGGATACCCAAAAAGCAGAGTATCTACACCAATGAATGCAAAGATTTTGTGTTACACTTTACAGCAGTCCATGTAATGTTTTGACTTTACAAAACAGGATAACTGTTATAATAACTGTAAAGTCAATGTATACAACACTTTCCAAACTTCCTAAATTAAATATGGGATTCTGTCTTTACAGTTTATGGTTTTCAAGCATTCAGCATTTATTTTTTTTTTCAAACATCTTATTTCAAAGCTACAATCTCAAACTCTCACAAAACAAAATAATGTCTTCAAAAGTATTATGAATTGGGCTGACCTCTTTCTCCACTTTGAAATCTAAGTTTAGCTAAAAGGAAATGCACAACCAGGTTACTTGCTGAAATTTGTCCCTGATTCAGAACAGATTTTTTTTTACTCTTTAGACATTGCCCATGTGACTGATATGTAGATTTTCTGCCAATTGCATAGCTAAAATAAAATCAAATAAATGATGAATGAATTTTGCAAAATTATCATATTAGTAAAACAGCTCTCAGAGTACATATTAACACTGAACTAAGACACTTAAAGGAACGTGGATGTCCAAATACAAAATTTACAAAGTTTTTTATTTGTATAACACAAGATTACTTCAACATGGCATGTGCCTGATATCCGTCTTTCATTTGATCAGTATTTATGGACATTTCCTTGGTGACAAGAAGTCATTTCTAGTCTGCCTCAACAACTTATATTGTAAATCTCTCCACTTTACATTACATATGAGAAAACAACTAGGAGATTAGGTTTCACATTTTGAAGTGATTATTTCCACAGTGGACACAGATCCACTTAACTTTTTCTCAATCTCCTGATTTAAAAGGTCTGTGATGAAGAAAGAGAAGTAAATTATGACATCAGTAAGCAATATCATGTTTCTCGCTGTTCATAATACACACTGTAATTTGTGAAGTGAGGAGATGGGGAAGAAGTGTTCCACTGCAGATTCACTGAATGTGCAATTGGTTCTACAAACTAATCTCAGTGCTGATAAAGTGCCTGGAGCACCTCCTGGAGCACCGTATAAGGAAAGGCTGAGAAACACGGGTCTGTTCAGCCTGGGGGAAAGAAGACTAATGGGGGGATCTGATAAAAGTTTATAAATATCTAAAGGGAGGTAGGAGACAAGTGGATGAGGCCATGCTCTTCTCAGTGGTGCATAATGATAGAACAAGAAGCCATGGCCTAAAACTTGAATGTAGAATGTTCCACGGTAGGGATGAAAGACACTAGATCAGGTTGCCCAAGAAGTCTGTGGAGTCTCCTTATATGGAGATATTCAAGACTCATTTGGATGGTTAGCTGTGCAACCTATTATAGGGAACCTGCTTTAGTGGGGGATCTCTTGAGGTCCCTTCCAACTCCTGCAATTCTGTGATTCTGTGTGATTCTGAAATGCCTAGTGCTTTCAATAACATGCTTTAACTTTTGGTTAGCCCTGGAGAGGTCACACAGTTGGACTAGATGATCACTGATCCTTCCAACTGAACTATTCTATTCTATTCTATTCTATTCTATTCTATTCTATTCTATTCTATTCTATTCTATTCTATTCTATTCTTGTTATGTAAAGAAGAGACAGCAATTGGGCATTCCGTATGCAGTAATATATACCTAAATCTTTTAGTGCCATGCCTTTCTGTTGTCTTCTTATACATATGCTTTACCAAGAGCATTTTTTTTTTAATCTGAAGTTGTATACACAGATGAACTGCTTTTAAATTTAGAGTGCATCATGGATTGACTTTGGGGCAGAGGCTCACACTAAGGGGCCCTTTGCAGAGGCAAAAAAAGAACCTTCTTCTCTCCCTGTAGAGAGAATAGCAAAAATCCTCACAGTGGTGAGTCTGACACACTATGGGCAGAACCAGGAGTGACAGCAGCCAACACCCCCATGTACAGGTGGTATTTCCGTGGAGAGCAGTGAACAGGATGGGCAATCAGGTGGCAGTTTGTGTGGCAGTTCTTGTAGGCAGAGTGAGCAGGAAGAATGGATTGTTTCTCCTCAACTGAGGGACAAGCTCAACTATTGGCTGCCTCCCAGGCTACAAATCTAGCCATGGTCTCCACTAGACAGAAAGTTCTTGCCAAAAAGAATGTGGTAACTCAGACATAATTTGCCTGACCAGAAATGTGGCTCTTCAGATCTCTGGCTGCAGTAAATGCCTGAGCCCCTTACTGCTATTGGAGGGTACTATCTATCAAGGAAACTACCTGTGCGAGGTGTGAGCATCAGTGAGAGGTGTGAAGATCTGCTCAATAAAGTGGTGTAGTTCAAGGAGGTGGAGAGATTAAGGAGCACCAAGGAATGTGAGCAGGAGATAGACTGGCGGAGCAACTGCCTGCCATACCCACAAGAAACAGACCGGGATGATACAGCCCAAGGAGTAATGGACTCCCTGCCCTGCAACTGTTGGGGTTGCAGGCAAACCCCTTCTCTACCAACCTCGATTACCCAGCTTCCTCTACATAATATGTTTGAGGCTCTGGTTCTTGAGAGAGAGGTAATTAAGGATGCAGTGGAAGCTGCATCCAAGAGGTTGCCTAGGGGGAAGGAGTCTACTCCATGGCTCAAGATTCCCTCCACCAAGGAAAGAAGGGTAATCGTTGTAGGCAACTTCCTTCTGGGGAGATCAGAAGACACCATATGTTGGTCAGACCCTATCCACTGGGAAGTGTGCTGACTCCCTGAGGCCGGTGTCAAGGACATTACTAGGAGACTGCCTAGTCTGGTTTGCCTCTCTGATTATTATACTTTACTGATAGTTCAGGTTGACAATGATAAAGTCACTGAGAGAAGCCTGAGGGTTATCAAAAGGGATTTCATGGGAGTGGGGCAGACAGCAGGCAAAGTGAGAGTTCAGGTAATGTTTTCCTCTATCCCATCAATGGCAGGAAGAGCTATTGAGAGGATCAGGAAAACCCATGTGGTAAATGTGTGGCCAAGAGTCTGGTGCCACCACAGGAATTTTGGCTTTTTCTTCCATGGGGCTGTTTACTCAGTATCTGGCCTGGTGGCTGCAGGTGGGGACCACCTAGGTCAAAGAGGGAAAATAATTCTGCCCCAGGAGCTGTCCAGACTCATTAATGAGCTTCTAAACTGGGTTTGGAGGTGGAAATGGGTAATAGTGAACCTGCTCACAACTTGAGGTGGGTTAACATAGCAAAGTTAGAGGAACAAGGAGCTAGTGGGTACCCTCAGCCTGCTGCATCTTATGATGATGAGGGCAAAAGGAAGAAATGTAACAAGACCAGCTGCCCAGATGAAGTTCCCCTACACCAATGCACACAGCTTTGGAAACAGAGTAGTTGTAAGTTCCCATGCTACTGGAAAACCACAGTGTAGCTGCTGTCAGTGAAACCTGGTGAGATTATTCCCATGACTGGAATGTTGCTATTTATGGCTACAAGATGTTCAGAAGAGACAGATGAGGAAGGAAAGGAGAAGTTGTTGCCTTCTATATCCAGTAAGGAATAGAGAGTGAGGATCTGTCCCTGAAGAATGGCCACATGTAAGTTGAAAGCCTATTGATGAGAGTTAGACTGAGGTAAAAAAGAGAGCTTTGTGGTTAACGTCTATTACATCTCACCTGATCAAGCAGATCCTATCAATGGAGCTTTCTTTCTCTAGCTACAGGAGGCATCATGACTGTAGGTTCTTGTCCTGTTGGGGCACTTCAACCACCCTGATATTGGCTGGAAAAACATCATGGTGAGATACAGGCCATCCAAGGGGCTCCGGGAATGTACTGAGGGTAACTTTCTGAGCCAGCTAATGGACAGTCCGATCAGAAGAATGCAAGCTGGACCTGTTGTTCCCCAGTGCTAGTGAACTGATTGGTGACATCAAGGATTGGAGGCTACCTGGTCTGCAGTGACTATTAGTGGTGGAATTCAGACTTCTGAGGGACATCAGACAGACAAAGAGTAAAATTAGGAAGCTCAATTTTAGGAAAGCCAATTCCCAGCTCTTCAGGGAATTGGTTAACAGAACTCTCCAGGAATCTGTTTTCAAGAACATGGGAGTGGAGCACAGGTGGAAGATCTTTAAGGAAGCTTTCCCTAGGGCACAAGAGATCTCCATCCTTTGGTGCTGGAAGTAAGGAAAGGAAGAGAAAGGTATGGCTGAATTGGGAACTTCTGTTCAAACCAGAGACAGAGAAGAAAACACAAAGGTGGTGGAATCAAGGACAGGTAACCAGGCAGGAATACAGGGATGCTGGTAGGCTCTGTAAGATGGTGTAAGATGGCCAAGTCCCAAATGGAACAGCACTTAACAAGAGGCACAAAGGACAAGAAAAGCTTCTATAGGTACGTCAACTGGAAAAGGAAAGTCCAAAAGGGTGTAACCTCCCCAATGAGAAACATAGGTTGACTAGAAACGATGGACAAGGAGAAGGTTGAGGTATTCAACAACTTTTTTTTTTTTGCTTCAGTCTTTACTAGCAACTGCTCTACACACCACACTTGAGAGGATGGTTTGGGTGGTGGGAACCATATCTCTCCTCTGCAAGCAAAGATCAGATTTGCTACCACCTGAGGAACATGAACGTCCAAAAGTCTATGGATCCCAATTAGATTCAACTGAAATTCCTGAGGGAATTAACTGATGTAGTCACCAAGCTATTCTCAATGATATTTGAAAAATCATGGCGAATAGGTGAAGTCCCTGGGAGACACAACGTCACACCCATTTTTAAGAAGAGCAGAAAGAATGACACAGAACTACTGACCTCACTACTACCTCACCTGTGTACCAGGGAAGATCATGGAGCAGATCCTCCTGGAAGGCACATGGAAGAGAGGGAGATAATAAGAGATAAACAACACGATTTCAACAAGGGTCAGTCCTGCCTGACCAACCTTGTCACTTTTTATGGTGGTATAACTGTGTCAGTGGAGAAGGGAAAAGACACTGATGTCATCTATGTGGCATCAGGAAGGCCTTTGACTTCATTCCCCATAACTTCTTGCCTGCTTCCTGGCTTCCTCCCATCCCCTGCAGTGACCAGATAAGTTCCTGAGAACAATGGACCTGCTACGAACCTCACTGGACCCATGGTGGTGATTATCTCTCTCTTGCTTTCTATGGAGACTCCTTGCTTTTTATTTCCTATCACTTTTCTATCACCCATCTCTCCTTCCCCATATCCCTAAACAAGTAGGATTTGTAATAAACTGGTCAGGCTAACATTTGACCTGTTGTGTCTTAGTCTTGCCATCTGGTATACATATATTAAAAAGAACCTCTTCTCCCTCCTATAAATTGGAGTGGGACAGTTGCAGTGACCCCCTCTATAAGTACAAACTAGGTGCTTAAAGGATGGAGTACAGCCCTGTCAAAAAAGGACTTGAGGGTACTGGTGGATGAAAAGCTGGATATGAGCCAGCAATCTGCCTTCACAGCCCAGAAAGCCAACTGTATCCTGGGTTGCAGCAAAGGAAGTGTGGCCAGCAGGTTGAGGGAGGTGATTCTGCCCCTCTATTCTGTTCTGGTGAGACCTCACTTGCAGTACTGCATCCTGATGTGGAGTCCTCTCTAGGTGACAGATATGAATCTGTTGGAGTGTGTCTATAGGAGGACCATAGAAATGATCCAAGGGTTCAAACATCTCCCCTACGAGGATAAGTTGAGAAAGCTGGGTCTGCTTAGCCTGGAAAAGAGAAGGCTCGTTGGAGACATGATAGTGTTTTTCAGTTTCTAAAAGAGGATTATAAGAAGGAAGACTGACTCTTTAGCAGAGTCTGTTTTGATAGAGAAAGGAGAAATGGTTTCAAACTAAAAGAGAGAAGATTTAGACTGGGTATAAGGAAGAAGTTTTTTATAATTAGGGTGGTGAGGCACTGGAAGAGGTTGCTCAGACAGGTGGTGGATGACCCATCCTCACATTCAAGGTCAGAACAGACAGGTCTCTTAGCAGCTTGACCTAGCTGTAGATATCCTTGTTCACTGCATAGGAGTTGGACTAGATGACCTTTCATGTTCCCTTCCAACTCAAAATATTCTATTATTCTATGACTATGCAAAAGCAAAAAAGTTCTCTACATAGCTGTCATGATCCCATGGCTGTTGTTGGGGCCGGGATTTCGGGGTGTACGCGGTTAGGGTCCTCTCGAGTTGTAGTAGACTTTCTTGAGCTTGGAGAGGAGGAGATGTAGTCAGCAACTGCGAGACCCCCCCACAGGATGTGACGCGATAGGCCCTCTCCCTGCTCTATGATTGATGTGTGGCACGTGCCCTTAGGGGCGTAGACGAAGCACATAGGTTATATAAGCTAGAGTTCACGTGTAATAAAAGCCATTTTGCTGTTCATCATATTGATGTGTACGTGCAGTCATTTGGTCCTGGCCTGGTTTTAGGTCAGTACCGTAGGAGGCAATGCAACACATGGCAAGTGAGTAGGTATTATGTTGCACAAAAAGAAGTGTGTAAAAACTTAGGGTTACTAAGAAATAATATGTATTACTATACCTTATTAGTTGGAACAAAACAAAAATAAGTATTAAAAAGATATGGCTCAATTAAAAAAAATGTAGGCATTTTAGTTTTCTACAAAATTGATTCTAAGGACCAATATACAAGATAATCTGCATAATCAGGGTTAAAAAAGCCAATGTTCTCAGAAAGGAAAATAAAATTAGTTTCATCTTTGTTTTCAGTTAGCTTCTTCTATTAACATTAATTCACTAGGATAAATAAATAAGATTATACCACGCTATGCTGCTCCTTTTTTTTTTTTTTTTTTCCCTTCTTTGATACAGTTGGCCAGGTCTGCTGCTAGAAAGAGCTGCAGAAGACAGCCCAACAAATCTTCAGAGCCTCAGGCTAGCTCACTTAACATTAAGTTGCTCTCAGACCAAAATAAATCCAAATGTTTAAGACTATGCGTAAGTTGGGGCTGAGAAAGACAGTGATACACAGCACACTAATTCAAAACTGTCCATAAATATGAACATAAGGACTGAATTTATACATAATAGAAACATGTAATGAATTCTTTATCTTTTCTTAAATTACTACCATCATAACTGCTTACATACTATTGTAGTTTTTAATAAGCTTTTAATAATCTTTTGTTAAATATTGAAATAATTGAAATTTGAATGAATTTCTGAGCCTTTTCTAGTTGATAATGATATAATAAAAGAAAACAAATTTTTGTTTTTTGAGTCCTGAAGCATTCTAACACTTCACTTCCTCATCAAAAGGTCACATCAAAAGGGGCATGCTACAAATGATTCTGAGGCTTCAGAATCCTGCTTAAAAAAATCATAGAATGGATTGAGTTTGAAAGGACTTTAAAGATCATCCAATTCCAATCTCCATGTTGCTTACTAGACCAGGTTACGTAAGGCACCATCAAACCTGGCCTTGAATAATTCCAGAGTGTCACAAGTTGAGAGTCTTTTGCTTGTGACAGGGGGCCAGGACCCCTACCACCTTTCCCCTACAGGAAGCTAGCAAAGAAGTGAGAAGGAGGAGTTACCCTAATAATGAGAAAAATATTTTACTAAAATAGTAAAGGAATGTGATATAATACAATACAACACAAAAGAAATCAAGAGTAATAGATCACAAAAATAGGGATGAGAGAATATCTCCTAAACATGTGTTGAGCTTGCACAGAGTGGAAATAGGAGGCACATCCTCTCCTCTTTCCATCCCCTGAGCCTTGTATCTGTTACTCAGAGACACTTAGGGATCAAGGGAGCAATCCTTCTGCTCCCAATATAGAGGGGGGTTCAGTCTCCTTATCTTACATGCTTTTGTTCTTCAATGTTGGGAGCAAGCTTTGCTTCTTCCCCTTACAGAGAATTATAACCAGGATGTCAATGTGTCACTGCATAATACCATACATCAAATTATCTCTCCAGTTCCCAAATCCTGCACTGCCTGTTGATTTCCCCTCACAACTTGACCACTTGCTCAAAACGTTTGTTGAGCTGAGCACAATTTGCACCCATGACTTCACCCTCAACCCTCAGAAACTTCCAGTTGCTGGAGTTCCTCCTAGGTGAAGGTCTGAGCAGCTCTGTCAGTCTTTGGGAGGTCTGCTAGGGTGCATGGTTAGCCCAGGAAGGTTGTGTCCCCTTTATCTGGTTTTCCACCTCAGACTGGCATTTGCAGCAGATGGTCATGTTTGCTAACAGAGTGTAACTCCCTGCTGCTCCCAGAAGAGAAAAAGTGCCATCTTCTGCCCTCCCTTCACAGCCTCATGATCTGTTAACTGTCACCCTAATAGCAGCACGAGCTGCCACCTATATCCAAAATGCCCTCTCTGGTCAATGCACTTCTGGACACTCACAATCCCTGGGGGTGCCTGTCCCTATGTAGAGCTGTTATGCTGCTGCTCCTGGCCCTGCTGAAACCTGCTCAGCTGCTCTCATGAATGCCTGGAGCTCTTGGCTGTTCCTAGTAACTCATTCCTTGCCCTGGGGTCAATTTCAAGAGTCATTAGAAACTTAATAAATGTGAAATTGTCATGTCTGAGAGGGAGACAGTTTACAAAGTATTGTTGGAGGGAAACTTTGTAGGATAATTGAAGAAAGGAGAGACAATTCCTGCAAATCTCGCTTGCAACATTAGGGAGAAGAACTCACTGAGAGCAGTCTGTTGAGAATGACTTGGGGGTACTGGTGGACAAGAAAGTGGGCGTGAGCCAGTGGTGTACTCATGCAGCCCAGAAGGCCAACTATATCCTTGGCTGCATGAAAGGATGGGTGGCCAGCAGGGCAAGAGAGGTTATTGTTCCCCTCTACTCAGGTCATGCAATGCCACATGTGAAGTACTGTGTCCAGGCTTTAGGCCCCCAGCATAACAAAGATGTAGAGCGTTTGTAATGGGTCCAGAGGAGGGCTACAAAGATGATCAGAGGGCTGGAGCACCAACAATTGAAAGACAGAGGGAGCTAGGCTTGTTTACTTTTGGAGAAGAAAAGACCCCAAGGGAGACTAAATTTCAGCCTCCCAGCGCTTGGGAGAATCTTGGAAACAGAAGGGGGACCAATGTTTGTACAGTCTGACAGTGACAGGACAAGGGTTTAAACTAGAAGAGGGGAGATTTTTGTTAGATATTAGGGAGAATGGTGAAGGATTGATACAGTTTTCCCACAGAACTTATGAAGGCTTCCCTGAAGCCTGAAGGCTTCCAAGGCCAGGTTGGATGGGCCCTAGGCAGTCTGATCTAGTGGGCAATAACCCTCCCTATGGCAGGGGGTTGCAAGTAGTTGTTCTTAAAGGTACCTTCTAACTAAAGCCCTTCTATGACTACGATTCTGCAATTCTATGATTCTGTGATTTTTGTTACTGTAACAAGCTGTAACATTTTTCTGTCTATATTCAGGACACTGTTATTTGTTCAGAATGTTTCTAGATGTACTGTCATTATCTCATTACCTCCATTGCCTCCTCAATAGTTGCATCAGTTCACTTCAGCTGAGATTCTGTTCTGCATTCTCAACTGGACAAATCTATACTGAAACCTAGGAGCCAAAGGTGATGAAAGTTTAAACAATAAAATTATAATCACAGTTCAGCGCACATCTGATTTCAGAAGTAACTTGTTTCTACCTCCAGATACCAAAATTAGGCACTACTCAGCTTAGATATCTTCCATATTAAATGGTGACTTGGTTTCAGCAGAGACTGTGTTAATAACACATCGATGTATTGGTTGATGCTGAATGATGGGCGGGAATGTAAAAGTACCCACAGAAAACTAAACAGACACCTAAGCTTTAGATTCTCTGCATGTACAGAACAGACATATATTAACATGGTTGAAAAAAAAGTCATCACACCTCAGAGCTGGGAATTACGTGGTGGATGTCTTTCCTGTTGTTACATTCCAAGAAGGATTCAGTTCAGAAGCTTTCTACAGAGCACATGTAGCACATCCCATCACGACTGGTTACTTCCCAAAAGGCAGTGGTAGAGCCCCAATTTCACTTTGTAGCATGTCCTAAATGCTAGCACACCTCCTTTCACAAACAAGTAAGATGTGTGGGCTCAAATTCTTTCAAGCCTGGTAGCTTTCTAACACAATTTAGTCATAATCCCATCCACAGTTCTTAACTAATGGGATATAGTCCATCTGAAATATTGGTACAGACATTCGTACTGATCAGAAAGAAATTCAAGATTCATTGGTACAGACAGTATTTATTATATGTCACTTACACTTATGCTACATCTTTTCATACAATTTCTCCAATGCCAGGCATCGGTAATATGAGGCTGCTTAGCATCTTTTCATTGATTAGATCAATATCAACATCTAGACTGTAGCTGTCTCTGTTGGACCTGATGAAAGATACTTTAAAGTGAAAAGAAGAAAAACTTGGAAAATTACAGATGGTCAGATGGTAGTTGTAGCCTGATATATTTTTAATGGCAATGTTAAAATACGGGGAAAAAAAAAAAAAAAAAAAAAACCTGAGAAAATGGGATAAAAATAAAACAAACCAACCAACCAACCAACCAAAAAAAAAAAAAAAAAAAAAAAAAAAAGGAAAAAAAGGAACTCCACCAAAACCATATAATATGTATTAAAAAAAAAAAAAAGTTAACAGAGAGGTAATACAAGGTTTCATATAAAACTCAGTTCTTTTTAATACATTTCATTAATGATCTGGAAGAGAAGATTGTGCAGTGAAATGGAAAGATGAGACAAAAATGTCAATCATGACTAGAATGGACTGTGAAAAATATTAGGAAAGGAAAATATTAAGAAACTACCTGATATCCAATTTTCTGATTTTTTGATTAACAGATGATTGTTTGTTGCAAATTATCTTGTCATGGAGTTATCTTTAGATCTGCATCCGTGATAGGGGGACAGCAGGCCCACAGACCAACAGTTGCAGAAAAGAAGAGAGAGAAAAGAAAAGTGCCAGTGGTTTATGGCTTGGTCTGGCCTGGCTCCACCTCATGAGGCTGGGAACCAGCGAACCTGCGCCCCAGGAGAGGGGAAAAGGTGAAAGGGCAGGGAGATGGTAGATGGGTCTAAAAACAGAGCAGCGGCAACCATCTGAGGAGGATTGTTAATTTACTGAATATGATATCAGAATGCAAGATAACACAATACAATACAAATCAACAAATTGCCAACAAATGAGAGAGAAATCAACTGAAAGTGTCGAAACCAAAGGCCTTACTCTAAAGCTGCAAAAAGTGTCAAGGCACCGTGTGCTTCTCTGCAATGAACAAAGAGAAGGGCTCGGGACCTGCTAGGAGCTCCACCTTTCTTCCTCTGAGTGAGAAGTCCTGAGGGGAATGCAGCTCCTCCCCTCACTCTCTGAGAACAAAGTACCCAGAAGAAGTGTCAGTGGGACCGGAACATTACCTCTTTAACTCCCAGTGCTTTATATGATGTTATGATGTGGAATACCAATGACAACAACAACAAAAATCACAAAACCATGACATATCTAAAGTAATTGATGAATTGTTTCAGAATGGACATACACTCCTAGAAGGCTCAGACAACACTGTAGAAAAGGGTGAGAAAATAGAGTATGCACTGGTGAAAATGGAAAGGATATTCTACAGTACATTCTCTGTGGCTTCAGAAATATTTGGGTCCCAGCCTAAACTCCTGAACTTTGGGAATCTCTGTAAATATGTCAGTGAAATCTTTGGATCAAAAAGGCTACCAAGTTGTTTGGAAAAACAATGTAATAGTTATTAACATGAGAAAAACTATGTAGTCTTACAGTACCCTAGTGTGGCTTTACCTAGTGAGCACTGCGCACATTACTATCCCTCAGAAAGATTTTTCCAAACTGAAAAAGTGCAGGAAAAAACCAATGATAGTGAGAACTCAGAAAGAAAATCTCACAGAAATCATAGTTGAAAAATGTAAGATTGCTAAAAGGAGGACAAGACTCAAACTCAGCAGAAAATTATCTTAAATATTATTTGTGTCATTTATTCACTAGTAAGTTTTAATGGCTCTGAGCAGCATCACCTGGATGCCCCACTGGCAGTGTCTACACGTAGGAAAAGCTGGTCGATTTCAGCTCAGCCTTGCATCTTCAGATCCTGTTTGATTATAGGGGAACCCGTCTCCAGGCCTACCTCCTGGATGGGCCCTGTCCCTGTGCTATGGGTAGCTTGTCTCCTGGCTGGATCTTTCAGACATTATTTTGTATCTTGGCCCTATCTCTTGTTGCCCCTATCTCTTGTTGCCCCTATGGGATCCCCTGGGTGTCCTCTGCATGTGATGCATCGTTTGCCTCCTTGGAAGCTACTGGTGGACCATCCCTCTGTTCTTCTCACTGTGCCACAATTCTGACAGTTTAGGAAAGAGTTAATTTTTGACTTCTGTTTGATGTGGACTCTGTGGCACAATTAATGTAAAGATTTAAATTTATTGTCATTAAAGCAATAATTCGAATGAGAGACATAGAAAGAGATAGTAGTCTACTTCTGCATTTTACATTACAGCCACTGAGTAAAGGTCTGAAATTATTTGGGGAAAATTCAGGCATCTTAGGCAATAGTGTCTCTTGCCTCTCTTGTACATATCTCATTCATGATCTGCATGTCTGATTTACAGAAGTGTTAGAAGTTGTGCTCTGAACATACAAAACAGAAGTTTAATGCCCAGCACTTTGAATAATTAGATACAAGTGATCTCAAATTGGGCATTTGGCTGTAACATTCTTGTTGTGCTGGTCTCCACCTTTAACATAGCATCCAATTAACACAGCCTAGAAGAAATGATGACGTTGATTCAAGCGTTTGAGACTCTAGAGAATCACAGTCTGTGATAAAATCACATAGAATGGATAGGAGGGGACCTTAAAGACAATCTGGTTTCAACCCTTCCTGCTACAGGCAGAGTTGCCACCTACCATATCAGGCTGCACAGGCTCCCATCCAATCTGGTTTTGAATGCCTCCAGGAATGAGGCATTCACAGCTTCTCAGGGAAAGCTGTTCCATTGCCTTACCTCTCTTTGAGCAAAAAATGTCTCCCTAATATCTAACCTAAAACTCACCTCTCTTATTTTAAAGCAATTCTCCTTTGTCTTATCACCAACAAACTGTGTAATAAGTCAGTCTTCCTCCTGTTTCTAAGCTTCCGTCAAGTACTGGAAAGCTGTAATGGGGTCTACCTGTAGCCTTCTCTTCTCCTAGCTAAATAAGCCCAAATCCCTCAACCTTTTTTTCATAGGAGAGATACTGCAGCTGTCTGATCATCATCATAAATAATTCTATGTCCAGAGAAGGATCTGAGAGGTGTACACATTTTGAATAATGTGAGTGCTGAATGAAGTCTCTAAGTACTGAGTGACACAGCTGATTGTGTCAACGAAGACAATTATCACAGGATAAATTCCAGTTGCAGTAAGAGACAGATACAGCTTGTTCTTTAGCATGAGGTGTCTGAGTGCTCCTGAAATAGGTGCTTTATAAATGGAAAAGAGTTATCATCCTTGAGAGTATTCAGGGAAAGATTATTTCCACTTATTTAGAAATCTAAATGTTATTCTGAATCAGAATTGGAAACTGAATTACTAGCACTTTATAACCTGCAGTTTTTGATTTTTTCATCCTTAATTACGATCTTTCAGAGACATTTTCCTACAACATATTCTGTTCGCATTTGGACTACTATCTAGTAACATTCTGAAGTGTCTTCCAAAACGTGGAAGGGATTTCATCTTGCTATTATTGTATAGTAAGGTTGAATAACAGCTGTTGCTAGTATCTGTCGCATAATGCATTGTGTATATATATGCATATACATATAGTCTCTTCTAGCTTCATGTTCTTTTCTCTTGAAATGTAACATTTCCTGTAAACATGATCTTTCATCGTTTCTTTTTCAGAATTGCTTATATTTCTAGCAAAATATTAAGGTCATGTGAGATGCTATAGTGCAGAAAACAATTCATACCTTGTTTACTCCTGTATTTTTCATTTACTTTCAGTCTAGTCTGTGTGTCTGACTCTCTACCACTTGTTTATTTTGCAACTGCATTGCATCTTTCACAGCTGTCTCCGTGGAAACCATGCTCCTAATTGCAGATTTTAAGGTTAAGTTGCTTCTGTTAAAAGCTGAATCTCTGAGTGTTCATTACTGTGCAGAGTAGGTAAAGAATCTCTGGTTTTCACTTTAGTCATCACCAGCCTAGCTGTATTCAACTACTCACCCCAGCTTTACAATGTTGATTGCTATATTTCACTTTGTGACTGAAATTAATTGGGAAAATATCAGAAGGATTTTACAAAGGTGATATCTATAAGAAGGGGGAAGATCTTCCTCATAAAAATTGATAGAATAAACTTCTGTTTTAATTTATAGAGAAATAGTTTATTTCTCATTTAGTTTCAAATCCTTCTGTGTGAGCAAACAGTTTACATTTGCCAAAAGTCACATGTGGTTTGTGCAAGGTCTGCTAGCAGTGTTTTTCAGTAACACTGATTCCATTTGATTTTTTTTTTTATTTTTTTTCCCCCCCCAGTTCTCCAGAATCTCCCGAATCAGGATATCTCTAGATACACTACCCATCAATGGATTTGTACAATGAGAACAACAATCTAGGAGGCTGAAATGCAGCCCCCATAATATTTCTAATGCTTCCAACTGAAAAGAACCATGCAAACTGAAACAGCGTTCTATCTTAGAGCTGTATTGTAGTTTAACCTCAACAGGCAGGAGAGCATGACACAGCCACTCACTCCCACTGGTGGGAGAGATTTGGAAAAGTAAAACTGTGAGAACTTGTGGGTTGGCAATTTAGTAAGTAAAGAAGCTGCATACAGAAGCAAAGCAAAGTCAGTAATTCATTCACTACTTTCTATTGGCAAAGAAGGGCTTTTCACACATAATGCTTACTTACGAAGACAAATATCATATCCCTGAGCATCTCCCCTTCTTTTTTTTCTCCAAGATTTATTGCTGAGGATGATGTCATATATGATATAATATGATATATATAATATGTAATATCCTCTTGGTCAACTGTCCTGGCTGTGTCCCCTTCCAGCTTTGTGTTTACCACCAGCCTCTCAGGTGGGATGGCAGAGCGAGCAAGAGAAAAGAGCTTGACACTGTGCAAGTACTGCTAAGCAGCAGCTAAAACACCGATGTGTTATCAACACTGCTTTGGTCACAAATCTGAAACATGGCACCATCTAAGCATTAACTCCATTCCAGCCCAAATCATGGCTAAAACACGGAGCCCAAGGTAGACATTAAATTGTGTCTAGGAGACACTAACTCTGAACAGTCTGGACGTGAATCACTGTGCTTGGCTGTAAGGATCAGCAATCATTCCCTTGCAGTATGTTGCTACTGCTGTCTTTTAAAACCAGCTGCAGGCTAAAAGAAAAAAGTACCTGGAGTTCAATTTATGCCGAGCAAAATGTAAAAAAAGAAAAAAAGTTATTGCTGCATCATGTTCTACTTAAGGCAGAATATGCCTGACTTTTGTGTAGGCAGATATAAACATTGTAAATATATGTATTATTTATTTAAAATATATAAATAACATTTAAAATTTATTTAAGTAAAATCATGATTGCACACAAAGCCACATTCCAAGGTACTCTTTCTTCAAACATGTTACACGGACATTATGAGAGCACATGACTTGTTATATTATATTCCCTTGAAGAAATTAAAAAAATATCTAGCTCAAGTGGGAGATAATTAAGTTCAGTACAAAATTCAGTCTATAAGGTGGAATTTCTGGAAATCCTACAATTCTCATAAAAATATTAGTTTGTCTATAACAGAAAACAACAGGAGGCTCATGTATTCCAGCATCTTGGAGGCTGGATCAAGTGAGTGGGAAGAATACAAGCAGGGAAATAATGAAATGACACCTTTTCTGGTCTTGTTTTCCTTTTTCAGACTCAACTTGATGAGGTTTTCTGAAGTTTCACTAAGGTTACTCTCTTTACACTACAGATACAGAACAGCTTTACAAAACCACGGAAAAATTTTACAAAGCTACAGAAAAAATCTTCATTTCTTGAGATACTTTAATACATTTCTGAGATTTTTCAACTTCCTATGAAAATAAAATTTACATTTTAATTACATTTTAGTTCTATGTGAAAAAAGCACTTTTTGATCATTACGAAGCTACTGTCTGCTCATCTTCTAAGGTGCTCTTTAGATTGTGAGTTATGGAAAAATCTACAAACCTACTCTATATAATTTATGTTTTCACTCCTCCTGTTTTTTGTTTGTTTGTTTTAGTTTTAGTTTTTGTTTTTGTTTGTTGTTGATTTTTGGGTTTTGTTTGTTTTTCCTGGTTGTGTTCCTTTCTTAATTCAGCTTTTCTGGATACTCAGCTGTTTACAATTTTTGTGAATGACATTTTTTGTGTATTCTTATAGAGCTGCATTTACAAAACCTATTGAAAACGTGTGTGTGGTACACAAAAAACAGGTACTTTCAAAGAGCAGTCTTTTCTCTGATTTGAAATGTTTCCTTTAAGATAGCTGTTTTCTTGAAACAGCATAATATAACATTCTATAACAAGCATCCCTTTTCTAACCCTGAGTAGAGTTCTGGCATTGGATCTTTTTCAAAATTCCAGTAGGTACTTTGAGGGTTGCAACCTTTTCAAGGCTTTCTTCTGAGATTCAGTAATACAGCTCAGATAATTTTCAATTTCCGAGATTTTCCTAGAAGTGTGGGTATCCCGGTGTACCTTGTGGATATCCTGGACTTGCGTTACTTGTAGAAAAATACAGATGTTTCACAGAAAGGAACTATTTTAAACAAAACTAGTCATCTATACTTTCTACAATCATCAAAGGAAAGAAATGATGCTCAGGTTTCTTCTGAATCTCTGTCCATCATGCTAATGAGTGTTTTTAGCAGACAGATCAAAGACTTCCAAGAGGTAGGGATGGAGAATGCATTCCTTCAAATCTACTCAATAGAAGTCCTTTGATATGTTTGGTCATAGATGGTCAGGCAAGGAGAAACACATGCTGTCAATATTGCTTAAGAACCATTACCTGACTGACAGCATGACTACTGCAGATGGCACTAGACATAAGACTAATTATTCACAAGGTGAATTGAAGCATAGTAGTTTGAAAGAATATAATATAACCCTTAATAAATATGTCTTTCAAGCTCTTACACTGTTTGTTCTGCAGACTGTGTGCTTTCTTGCTCCTGTGAAGCATCTCATCCTCCTGATTCTCATACTTCCTATCAGCCTAGACACAAACATATTACGTTCTTGGACTCCTTCCAGTGTAGGCTATCCCTCCAAATATTATTTCAAATATTTTGAATTGATGTTTACTGCTATTAGACACATACTAGTCAATTATGCTGTGGGGCACCACAGAGATTCTAGAGGAGAGCTGGGGCTGAGTGGCTTGTGTCCCATGGAACCAGACTACTCTGGGAAGAGATAGCACTGAAAAACATGAGCAAGAGTCCGTGCCTCAGAACACAAGTTTTGCTTCAGTCTTATTTTGTTTACTAATATAGACATTGTCTTCACTGTCTAGGTTAAGGAATATCCTTATGAGTGCATTTAAAGAGAAACAAATTTTCTTGAATAGATGGCAATAGCCTCAAACTACATTCTTTAGCAATTACATGACATATTACGTGACATAGCACATCCAGAGAAAATTGTACATTCTAAGGTGAATTTTTCAAGAACCAGGACGAAAATAATAATTAAAAAACACACACAAGCAGTACCCAAACATTCCTCTTCACATCTGAATTTTTAAAACTATTGATGACAAGCGATATAAAATGAAATAAAAAATATATACAAAGAACATTGTATTACAAAGAATTTAGCAACTGCAAAAAATAATCTCTGAAAATTAGTTTAAATGGTGATGCATTCATGTTGCATAAGCAAATATAGTTTTCAAGTATTAATGAATAGAATAAACAAGAGTGATTCCAGTGTCTTTATTAGAAAGGAATCGGCACCAGGAAGACTTGCATGTAGCTCTTTGATTATATCAATCTGTGAACCTAGTGACATTCTGGATCAGACCAGGAGGTTATTTAATGTGGTGCTACGTTCTGACATGCCTAGTGCCAAATATTTCAGTGCAAGTTGCAGTAGTTCCCTGGAGTGAAACATCATAGAATAAGCTTCTCATTAAGGGGTTTTCTCTCAACTGCCATAATTCAGCAATTGTAGCATATTCTGAGGTATAAGGATTTCATAGATTCATCATTGCTAAGACTGGAGAGCATTGCTATAAATCATCTGCTTTGACCTTCTGCATAATGCAGAGAACTTCTGTCTCTAATTTCTCTGTCAGGCCAATAAATAACATAACAAAAATAGCACTTTTTGTACTTAAAATTCTATTTAACAGAAAGGAAAATTTTTCTCTCTTCACATAAATATATTAAAATATTCTATTGGACTTGACTGTAAGTTCTTATTTTTAAAGAAGAGTGATCAATAATATTGAATAATCCTGTCATCATTATTATTTTAAATTATAATATTTTTTGCTTAATGTTCACTGAATGTTCCCATAGAATGCACATTATGGACACAAATTTTCAAAAGTATCTAATGGTTTTGCATCATTCATTTAGGAAGAAGGATTCATTTAGGAAACTTGTGCCATGTGAAAGGAAAAAAGGCTTTATTTAATTTTATGTGGAATATTAGGCCACATATAATGCTATATAATGTAAGCCATGTTATATTTTTTTCTGGAATTTTATTTCTGTACCTAATTTTACCCTAGTAACCTAAAAGTTACATGTTTAGCCAATTGTGTACCTAGTTCTAGTCAGGAATTGTTTTAATACATAAGAGATGGCTATAAGAAGGAACATTACTTTATAGCTACTCTTTCCATTATGGACAGACAGCAAAGCACACAGGGAATATGTAAGAAAAGGAAGAAAAAAATAGTTAAAACATATGAAAGGCTGAGGAAATGTTAGGAAAGATTTTTCATATCTTATAGAATATATATACCAGCTTATAGAAGAAGAAATACATTTATATTGAAATTTCTAATTTCTAATGAGGAAGGCAGACAAGAATTGCCAACTTCCTAAGCACTCAAACCCCTTTCTCGAGTGCTAGTTGGGAATATAAATGCACAACTAAAGAGGACTTTCTACATATTAGATACAAATAACATCTGCAGAACCTGCCTCTCCCTTCCTTCCTTCCTTCCTTCCTTCCTTCCTTCCTTCCTTCCTTCCTTCCTTCCTTCCTTCCTTCCTTCCTTCCTTCCTTCCTTCCTTCCTTCCTTCCTTCCTTCCTTCCTTCCTTCCTTCCTTCCTTCCTTCCTTCCTTCCTTCCTTCCTTCCTTCCTTCCTTCCTTCTTCCTTTCTCTCTTTTTCTCTCTTTCTCTCTTTCTTTCTCACCTTCTTTCTTGCCTTCTTTCTATCTCTTTCTTTCTCTTTCTTTCTCTTTCTCTCTTTCTCACTCTCTCTTTTTTTAATTATTATTATTATTATTTTAAATAAATAACTCTTTCCAGGGAGAGTCTGTCATACTGGAGCATCTTTTTCACTGTAATATCAGCACACGTTTTTGAAATTTCATTAAATTTGCAAGAAGTAGTCATGCAGATTAACGTAAACATCTTATTTTGTCCTAGCACCAGATTTCTGTTAGAACAGAACAAATCATTGCATTCATTCATCACCATTTGGCTGTGAGGTTCCAGGATGCCAAAAATAGTAAACACTTGTGGAATCTACAATAATTGAGAGCAACAGTAGATTGCATTTTAAGTGCTCATCAAGGTGAGAACAAGGCACTTCATGGCTCTTCGTTCACCCTTGTTAGGAATTTTGCCAAGCTAAAAGAATGCGCATTGAAGTTGCAGGCTTTAACCTTCTCTTGAGTGTATTTGTGTGGTCCAAACCCAGTGATTTTTTTTTGAGATACCTAATGCAGTTAAGACAAAAATAAAAGAGAAAGCTGAAATTGCCTTGGATGGAGAACTGTACTAATGCTTCTAACACATACTGCACTTGTGCTCAAATAGGATAATTTAAAATGCGATGTGGATACCTGCTTTGTTTCATTTAGTGTTCAGGCAGGGCAAGATGTCATGTTTAGCCATGGTTTGCTACAAGAATAGTTCTCTCTAAGGCACAGCATCAATGTCTTAACATCAAATACTGCCAATAAAGCAGCTGTTGCTTAGTTTGTCAACATATGCATATGTTATATAGCTCATAGGAACACTATCATAGAAAAACCAGTTCCATTAGAAGGTTTGTTTTCTTCAGTTCTGCACTTATACAGTGCAATTCAATTGGACGGAAAAGGTTGTCTTTGGCACTAGCTAGGCACATTAGCAATGTTTGAATTATATCTTGGCTGGAACACCATTACTTGGTCTTGAAAAATCAGTTACATTTCTAGTTATAAAATATACCTGATCTCCTTGTGCCATAATCAAGATTCCAAAAAATGAAACTGGTGCAGCTTATCTGTCTACAAAGAGACTAGGAAGGGTTTGATTCCTCATGCCTATTCTCCATTTCATTCTTTAGTATATGTAGAATGTAACAAATTAAAGGTAGATATCTTTTTTTTTTTTTTTTTTTTTTTTTTTTTTTCCTTCTAGAAACTCCTGTTCTTAAAGAACAGAAAGAAGTATCTTTTTTTTTTTTTTTTTTTTCCTCTGATTGCTCTTCTCTTTATGGCAGGTGGCTCCAAAGCAGTTCAAGGTAAGAAGCAGATGGTAATAATTACTGTAAGGCTTTCTTTATATATATGAAACATCCAGGGAAAACATATACATTAAGACAATGATTTGTAAAAATGTGTATAGGAATCTGTGTTACAGTGAATGCAAATTGCATTTCTGAGCTGTACAGGACCTTGTTGATTGTGGTCATATATTATCAGGTGACTTAGATAAATCTTCAGAAAATATAATAGACACAGAGATTCACTTTGAGATACTCTGAGTGGAAATTGCTTCCCCTTTCATTTTCTCAGCAAAGGAGACAAACAGCTTTAGAAAAAATTTTTGAAAGGTTTTGTCCTATACAGATAAAAACACAAGGCCTCCCACATATCTTGTTTCTTCTCTTTGCAGTTGTCATGCTTTGGTAAATTACTAAGTTTGCTGATTGTTAAAACTATTGAAGCTAGAAATATCAGCCAGAAATGTTACAAAAATGTATATTTTTGGAGGGAAAATATAGTATTCTCTCCCCTCGTTCTCTCCTCTTTCTCCTTGTTGGCTTAAAAAAATTGATGAACATCATTTGGGATAAAATACTGGCAGAAAAAAGTAGCAATGACACAGTGCTGTGGGACAAGTGAGATAGTACTAGATACTCATGCTTATTTAATAAAATCCATAGGTATGGAATAAATTTTTATGACTTATTTTTATCTTAGTTTTGTCTTGGAGAGGAATAGGAAGGATCAGTTTCTGCTACCAGTTATTCTGTCTTTGTGGTGCCTAGTTTATATGTACTGTGTTTTGAATGTGCCATCTCCAATGAAGAAAAAACTTTGTTATAAAAATGTGGAACAGCAGAAATCAATGCAGTCACTGGTTATTTGTTATGATGAGAAACAAACTGTTAGGAATTTGTGCAAACACAGAGGTATAGGAGAGGAAAGGCTGCCAACTGTCCTGTCAAGATGATCCTAACAGGATGTTTTCAGATAGTGAATTTGATGAAAAGTTAGTGGAAAGCGTATTACGCTTTTGAGTCCTTTGATGCATCTCAAAGGGATTGCAAGAGTACTGTGGTCCTGTAAGGACATCAGTATCCACAGAAGCTCTCTATGAACCATAGAAGAACTATACATCATCAGCCAGAATTTATCTTACTGGTAACACCAAATGTAAATCTTGGGCTGATCACAAGGCCGTACTTAGTACTTGCACAGGTGATACTTCTCTGGCCTCAAGTCTCAGCTCTAGCTCAGAAGATTTGCTAGACACTTTACTAGCACTCCCATTTCAGACAGCAGCTCTTTGTAACACACAGGGAATTTCATAGAACTATATGAAAGTTGGTTGGAATGGATGTCAGATTTATATCTAGTCTGTGCTATTATAGGACCACGGAATCATAGAATCATTAAGGTTGAAAAGACCACTAAGATCACCTAGTCCAGCCATCAACCCATCACTACCATGCTACTAAACCATGTCACTCAATGTGACATCTACATTTTTCTAGAAAACTTACAGGAATGGTGAATCCACCACTACCCAGAGTAGCCTGTTCCAATACCTCACCACTCTTTTTGAGAAGAAATTCCTCCTAATATCCAACCTGAAGTTCTTTTGGCATAACTTAAAGCCATTACCTCTCATCCTATTGCTAGTTACCTGAGAGAAGAGGCCAAATCCTACCTTTACAACCTTTCAGGTATTTGTATAGAGTGATAAGTTTTCTGCTGAGCCTTCTCTTCTCCAGAATTAATTACTCTAGTTCCCTCAGCCCAAAACTGAGCATGGTACTTGAGGTGCAGCCTCAACAGTGCTGACTACAGGAAGATAATCACCTCCCCAGTCCTGCTGACTATACTGTTTCTGATACAAGCCAGGATGCCATTGGCCTTCTTGGCCACCTGGGCACACTGTTGGCTTGTATTCAGCCAGCTGTCAGCTAACACTCATATCTTTTTCCTCTGTGCAGCTTGCCAACCACTCTGCCTCAAGCCTATTATTCAGATTTAACATGACAGAAAAGGAAGATAAAAGTATTATTAATAATAATAATTAAATATATAAAAACTGAGTGATGCCGAATGCTTACTACTCACTGACCAATGTCCAACCAATCTCTAAGCAGCACCAGCACCCCTCTGCCAATTATCCCCAGTTGTATTGTTTCACATGTTAGCTGTCCTGGTTCTGACCCTTCCCATCTTCTTGTACACCCCCAGTCTGCTGCTGGCAGGGCAGCATGAGAAGCTGAAAAGTCCTCAACCTCCTATAAGCCCTGCTCAACAATTAAAACATCAGTGTGCTTCAACGTTATTTCCATCCTTAGTTCAAAACTTCGCATACCAGCCACTACAAAGAAAATTAACTAGCTGAAACAAGGACTACTCCCAACAGTTTTTTCAGCACATACTTCCTCAGCTTCCTCAGCTCTGCAAAAATGAGAAAAGCCTTCCTAAAGTGGAGATGAATTCCACACACTACCTTCTCTTGTCATGTACTTGGTCATTAAAGCACACAAAGATTATAGATGTTGTATGCAAAATTTATTTTTGGAAAATCCATTTTGAATATTCCTGACTACTTTCTTGATCTCCACTTCTTGAAAGTAGATTCCAAGAGTATTAATTTATTGCTTTTCCTATAGATTGAGGTGGGACTGACTAGCTGACAGTTTCCTTTTGTTTCTTTTAACAATGAATTGCAGCATTTACTTTTCCTTCAAGTAATAGGATAGGCAGCAGTCTCACTAACACACCAATTGTCTCATTCAGAATCTGTTAATAAAATATTAATAGCCTGCTTATACAGAATACGTCTAATTTTTTTTTTCTGATAATGAGAACTTTTTTTTTCCTACCTTTACTGGTATCTACAGAAGTAAATTAAATTTTTCAACCTTTTCAGTATTGTTCATGGTTAGGTTGTCTTCTCCCCCCATCAGCCTGCTTTCCTTTTCCCTCTCATTCACTTTGCAAGTATAGAATTTCAACCTGTTAAGTTTTATTTTTTTTTCACCAGTTTTAGTTGTGGTTGGAATTTTGATTTCCTGTTCTTGGCCCTAATTGTCTGAGTAATTTCTCCATACTTCTCATACTTCTCTTTTGTTGCCATGATTCCCCTCCTTCCTCCCCCCCCCAGGTCTTCTGGATTCCCTTTGTTTGTTTCAGTTTATTGGGGAGTTGCATGCTTAGTCAAAAAGTTTTTTTGTCAAAACAATCAGTGTTCCTGAACAGGAGATGATTAATTACTGAGCTCTCCTCTAAATAAATCATCTCCCTTCTCCTGTCTGTCCTTGCCAAACAGTCTGCATCCACTTGCAATTGTCTTGAAGCCACAGATGCCAAATTCAGGGTCCAGGATTCAAATGTTTTAAAACCGTGATTTTTTTTATTTGTTTTTGTGTGCTTTTTTCCTTTGTTTATTTGTTTTAATTATAAGAATTCCAGAGGAGGAGGGAGTAGTCCGCACAAGTTTTGTCAACATCAGTTAGGAAAAGGTTTGATGAAACCTCTCATTAAATTGATTGAGAAAATTTGAAGTGTGGAATTATGGATTGGTTTATTTCTTTCTTCATAAAACTTGTTATTTTACTCTTTTGTTACAAAAATATTTTAAACATAAGGATATTGACAACTCTTCTTTGAAATAAGTGATTTATGTGTATATTTTACATACATATGAACTTAAGTTTTCAAGATGTCATGATTTTTTAAATGATTTTTGGTTATTGATATTCTTCACCATAACATCATACCATGCACTGCGAGTTAAAGAGTTAAGGTTAAAGAGGTCTCCAGACCTCTGAATCTGAGATGTCTCAAAAAAAAAAAAAGCAAGAAACTTTTTGTCCCTAGTGCCAGTAAGCATATTAGTTGTGGAACCAGGGCAAACCAGCCCGTAAACCATTGACACAAGACCAAAAGCTTTTGCCTGAATAGTACCATTAGAACTGTTTCAGTGACATCAGTTCACAAGATAATATTTATAAAAATGCCAAAAAATGTGAAATCTGAGATTAAATTAATCTCATCTCAAATTGTAGTGTTTAGCCACCTTTATATGTAATATGAATGCATGATCAAATGGGAGACTAAAATTTTACAAAGTTATAAACTACTATTATTCTCTGTCCCCTTTCAGAGAATCAAGACATACATTTAATCCCCAAATGAAAGAACTTTTTTACTTTTTTTTTTTTTTTCTTTTTCTCCCAATGATGGTAGTACAGTTACATAATTTGTGGACCGAGACTCTATTTTTCTCAGAAGATATTAAATCTTTCCTTGCATAATATAACAATCCCAACTGAAATCTGATGCAAAAATCCCCACTAGGAATTATTATTTATCTACAAGAACTGCCATTGAGCGATTAACAATCAATGCCATGTTTTTTACCTCTTGAAGCTCAGGGAAACACAAGCTTTCTATTCTTCCTCAAAAATCATAGCAATTAGATTATTCCATCTGGGAAAATAGTCTTAATATATGCTGCCTCTGACAGTCATACAATAGACATTAAGGACTCAGAATGCAACAGATGACAGAATACTTGGTAACAGTTCCTTTTAAATTTTGTACATAAGTTTCAATTCATCATGGTGTAATCAGGGGGAAAAAAGAACACAACTCATGCCATGAGGTCTGAAAAAGGCACAGAAAAAATCAGGTGAAATAATTTAAATTAATATTGATTAGTTTAATTTTGGCTTAGAAATAAAGGACAGTATCACCTGTTAAACAGACCAGTTTACTTAGTAGATCTCACTATGTTTTCCTTGGAGACATCCCAAAAATTGACTAGAATGAGCTACACTTAGTTGACTGAATCTGATACAACCAGATACTATGGTAAAATATCTGTTGTGTACACTGAAAATAAAGCTTTCATGTTTATTTGCAGTTCACGATTTTTCAGTGTCTATCACTGAATAAACCACAATGCTTTAAATCTAAGTAATCTTGTATTTTAGCTGTAGTAGGAATGACAAGGAAATGGTAAGGTTAGAATGTGTAAGGATAATTTCCAAATAAAGATAAATTAATGACATGGAAAAATAAAAAATGGTCTGCTATGAGGAAGTGCTGATAATAATCCAATGTTTAGTTAGGTTAAAATAAGGTTATTTTATATATTTTGCAAATATTTCTTCAAACTGCAGTTAAAACAGTAAGCGAGGGGAAAATGTCTAGATGCCGTTTCAATATTTTTAATTTAATGGACTGTTCAAAATCAGATTGAAACATGAAAACAGAAAACTTGAAATTACCATTTTATTGTAAGTGAATATGTCTAGGAAAATATTTGGAACAGAATACAGCTTAGCTGAGCCTGTGTGCCTGTTTTAAATTTTTCACTTTCCTGTGATCTTTCTCTTTGTGTCGCTGAGTGTGTGTGATGTCATAATTTAAATTTTAATTTCTGTATTCCATTAAAAGCCACTTTTTTCATGATGCTATTTTCCCTACTTTCTTAGAAATTCAAATGGGAATATTCCTTATTATTATTTAAAAGAACTAAAACCCGTGGCTTCCACAGGGACGTCACTGTCTCACCCATTCGTGTTCTATTATGAATGCCAGGTGTTACTTTTAGTGTACAAAATGGAACTCAAGCATATTAAAAAGACTTTTGTACAGGTTTTTTTTTTTTTTTTTCCCCAACACATTTATATATCATTTTGAATATTATACATGCAAAGGTCAATTCATTATCTTAAGTCAAGACTAGTAGTTTCAATGATACACTACCTATTTATCTAAATCCCTATTAAAATCATATTCCTTCTACTAGAAAATTTGACTTTGAAAAATCCATAGTTAAAGCAGCTATCTGAATCATATAACAAGACTGAATTACACCAGGAGGTATTGACTGATATATCTGATAATGTAATAAAGATGCCAATCATGACAAAACTTGTTAGTTTGAAAATATGGCAAAGAATCATTTTACTGGAAAGCTGGCTAATGAAAAATATTGCTTATGGAATGATGAGATCTATCAAGTAGATTTATAGCATACAACATTTATCAGCTCTGAAACATTTCAAAAAGATTTGAAGACTTATGCAATAAGCAATATGACTATTTTCTCTGCAGAACAATTAACACATTAAAAAGGAGGGTAAGATCTGACAACCAGCCTGAACAGTAAAGGGCTTTCTATGTAGTAAAACTCTTAAGCAGAAGACGATGCTTCTTGAGCTTATACAGGCACAGTCACGGCTGGACCACCACCTGGATGTTTTGCAAGCCCCACTATTCAAAGAGATACTGCTTGTGGGGGATTAAAGGCTGTGGATCAGATTCAGTGAATCCAAATCCCAGCAGAAGTTTGGCAGAGGACTGAATCAGTTCCTGGGATGCCAGCATTAATGGCTGAGGGCCAGACACTAATTCTGGATGCACGGCACGTGTCGCCTCCTATCTCGATTAAGCCACGTCTCTGACTTGCACACACAGCACTTAACAGCAGATTTTCTAAGGCATATGCTGATCCCAGTGCCATATGTCTTAGTTAAAAATCTGGTCCATAAGGTAGGACCATTTCTTTTCTTTTTTTCTTCAGTTATTTGATGAAGAAATAAAAACAAAATCAACAGAAATTCATTAATGGCACTCACCCTGTTTTACTCCTCTGAGTGTTTCTTCATCTCATATTCCCCTATTTCCGAAAGATTTGATCTGTACATCCCCACAGTGAAATTAAAGTAATAGTAGAAGTAGCATAGGAAAATTATTTTTCCCTTTGTGGGACATGACAGGATTCTGAAAACTCAAGTATTTACTCTTCAGGCAAATTTTGCAGAGTTGTAAAACAACATGCAAACTGCAGGGTAGAGAGAAATAAGAGAGTCAGCATAGCAAAACTCGATTAGGAAGTTTGATTTGATTATCTGTTCCTTATTTGCATCACACTGCTGTTTCACTTGGAGGTACCTGACTGGAATACTTTCACTGCAATCTGAGTATGGAAACTGAAGCTATCGGCAGAATACCAGACTGCAGGAAGCACAGCATTTTATGTTGAAACATTCTAGCATGAGAATTGTCGCTTTGGAAATTATACTCCAAACATGTTCCTGCTTCATTTTGCCTCTTGATTTAGGTGGAAGATGTCCAGAAAAAAAATGTGGTTGAGCTTGAAGATGAGAAATGGGAGATTGAGGAGCTGAAAGGTAGAATATAAGTGGATTGATGCGGTGTCTTAATGTACTGGCATTGAACTAGACAAACTTGATGGTGAATTTAGCCAGATTAAGGAGAATAAGAATCAATCAGTTTCTGATGGCTCTAAAAGTCACCATAAAAGAGAAGATGGTTGTGTATTTATCGTCAAAGAGCTACACAGAAGACCCTCTTGTGCAATAATAATTAAAAAGGCTCAGCTAGAGAGGTTAGCTTGCAAAAGAAAAAAAAAAAAACCAAAAACTGACCTTTCTTTTCTTAGAGTAAAGCCCATTAGAGGAATGATTGATTTTGTGCTTCACTTTTTTCTTTTTCTCTTCTTTTCTTTTCTAATTCTCTAAGTTACATGAAAAGCCTCAGTTTATTTTTAGCCACTTAGTCCAAATTGGGGAGGGGTAATTGTGAAGCTAATTTAAAAGTCTCACTGTATTGAATTTCACTTTCCGTGAACTACTTTTAACCTTCACATTCTGGAAGGACAGGCATCAGAAATTACAGTGCTTTTAAGTGTTCTCTAAATGAAAAGAAGAATCAAATTTTAAAATCATATCCCTATTTCTCTGATGTATACTCATCAGACAGGAATTAACAGTTACAAGAAGGCATTCTCGTACTTCTCAAATGTTGTGACAAAGAATGCTCTTTACAGTCTTGACTTTACATAAGCCTCTCTTTCACACTGGAATCATATATAATGTAGATGAGATTGGTAGGGCAAGAAATCTTAATTTATTTATTGTACAAGCGTAATTCCAGCCACCTCCTGTTTTCATTATACCAATCTAATGCCAGCCATTTCCTGTTTTCATTAGACCATTGTAATGCTAGGCTCCTACTGTTCTCATTAGTGCAGGACTGTGTAATGGCAACCACCTCATGTTTTCATTATAACAAAACTGTATGGTGCCAGCTGCCACTTATTTTACTTTACAGAATAGCATTTGAATGTAATCCATACTCTTTACAAAATATACATAGAAATGCCAAGGACCTTTGATGCCTAAGCCCCCTCCAGACAATGCTGGGAAACACCCTTCCTATTTTACCACTAGAAGAATGGAAGAGGAATTACACAGAATATACAGAAAAATCATTAAAGGCTGGGGAAATGTTAAACTGTTGTGGAAAAAGTTTAAATTCTAGTAACTGTATTTCTGATCCATAATCTATCTGGGCTTCCAAAAGATATAATGATGGTTGTAGTATTTTTTTGGTCTGGAGTGTGCTTTTAGGGAAATCAAAGTTAAATTCCCAGCTCCAGTGCATATTACCTACCTATGTAGGTAACATACCTACCTGCCTAGATAATTTACTGTAACCTGTAAATTTTCAGTCTTCTTAATGGAGCTGTGACTACTGAGGAGATAGTAAGATTTTCTCTGTCCAAAAGATTGGATTATTTAGATTTGCTTTGTTTTTATCAACCCTTTGAAAAAGGAGTAATTTCACTACTCGCAATTAATGATTTAAAAGAATCTGTGACTCCTTCTTCAGGTACAATTGGAATGAAATTAAACAGTATTAAGAACAGCCTGATGGCGAGAAGATTTTACACTGTGGGAAAGTCTTAAAAGCATAACTTTTCTGAAAGTTGGAAGGATTCATTTACAAAAGTTCAATTAAATTGTGGATGTACTGCAAATGAATGTGACTATTTTACCTTTTGCAATAGGTACTACAGTAGTAATAATAAGTAAAAAATAAACAAACAAGAAGCACTATCATGCTGAAAGGAATACAGCTATGAGGTACTGTGAAAATATTTTCAATTCACTAAAAGTTTGTAATTTAAATGCTTAGTTTTTTGCTGATATTGTATTTTTATGCATGAATATCCAAAATAAACCCATTATTATTGCTCTGTAAAGTTTATGTCACTAGTATGTAGATGTTCTGCAATTCCACTGAGATTAAATATCTGCTTTATATGGGGAGTTACAGCCTCAGGTCTCTAATGTACGAATTTGCAGTGTTTTAGTCATGAGGAGAACCAACACGTCTGTTGGTATGCACACTTCTGCTGCTTCTGTTCTAAAGCCCCGGGAGCTTGAAGGACTTGCCATCAGGATCAGAAAAAGCACCACAACAAAAGCCCATGTCTGTACCTGACCAAAATGATCAGTTCTGCAGTGACTTTGGTTTTAATTATTCATGTGATTCCAGCTTGTCATGTTTTATCTGTTGTAAGTTTTAATGATTTATAGCTTCTCTATTGCTTATGAGAAGGTGAAAGCTCTATGGGCAGGTACCACAAAAATAAAATGTCACTGTTATTATAAATATTGGTACTTATATTCACTTATTTGAAAGAAAACAGCACCTCAGAAGTACTTTTTTCCTGATTCTTTAGTCTTGATGTAAAAAGTGTGGTTTCATAAGAAGAAAAGTGTTCTTTGTCATTCTCAGATTACTGTACTATTCACATCACTAAATAGAATAATTGACAGATGTGTGTAAGTTTTGTTAAAATGATTAAAAGCTCTGGAAATCATAACCTGTCACTGTTCTCTGGGAAACAAAGCCCTTTCCATCTGTTGGGGGACTCTGTAGATGAAAGTAAAGAGTCACCTGCAAAATGACAGCTGTCACCCATAGGATTTGAGCCTTGAAGGAAGTGTAAAAATATATGTAAAATCTCTATCAAAAAATATCATTAATTTGTTACTATTTTGATCATCTCATTGTGAGCAGGAAGTAATAGCTTGTAATTTGTCTGTGATCTCTAGTGTCTGAATTAGGTCCAACTCAATAGGAAGACAGTTATTTTAAGTGATATTACAGTTTGATAAGGCACTATATGTCTATGTATATCTTCTCATGTTCTCTGTCACAGTCTTCACAATGAATAAAATTTTATGAGAATGGTAGTATGTGATAGCAGTACATTTTAAAATTACTACTTCTGAACTGTGATAGCCCAATAAAACTTTAGTTAGGGGATGGAACTGAGGGAAGTCAAGGTTTCGGTGTGCCTTTGATTTACCTATGAATACAGTGCATCTATACACTCTAACCCCTCAATACTTGTTTTAAGAAAGCTAAATGATTTTTCACTTCTTTTCCCATATCATTGCTTTCCCTTTCTGACACATTATCTGAGGTAAGGCAGGTGGAATCATACCATTTTCTGTGAAATAAAATGCAAATTTTGTTATGCAAATGGATCATTAAGAACTGAATTAAATTGAGCAGTGGTGGTAAATCAGCAATTATATTGTTGTTGTTTTTTTGTTTTGCTTTATGTTTTATAGCATGATTCCAGCTCAAATAAAATAGAACGAGACTACAACACATGTTCTGGATGGTAATATAAGTCACTACTAGAAGAGAAATCCTAGGGATGATGATGTGCTTTACTGAATTTGGTATGCATTTCACCATCACTTTGATATAGTCTTTAAAGCTAAGGATGCTGAGCAAAGTACTTTGAGTCAGCTGGTAACACAGTGTATTAATTACATCTCATAATAACTTCAATTTTTACATAATTGTTGCACATTTGTGCATGTTAAGCAAATAAAATCCTCAGCCTGGACTGGTGATTGTGATTAGTATTTATGTTGCAGTTAAAAATGAGCTTGCTTTCAGCTTCACCAATGTTGAAGACTTTCTGGATTATGTATAAAATTAAACAAAAACAGTAATTAAAGAAATTCCCAAACTGAGCAAACAGGGTTCTTCAAATACAATTCTAACTGGCTGTAAAATGCATTATGTGCTAGCCAATACGTTCACTGAGCAAGGATTGGTCTTCCTCCAGACCACCCTTCAAGGCTTGGAAATGTGGACTAGCATTTTCTAGTATGCCTTACAAATACCCAGGATGAAGGAAATAAAGAAAGTAAATGAGGAGAGCTGGCATCCACTTTCAAGAAGCTATGTTATTCAGGATTTGGCTGCAGCACCTGGTAACTCCTCACAGTTGAATGTTGTCATTGCCCATAGACATTTGAATTTCTTCCAGGAAGGAGGTAATAGAAATAACTCCTTAAACTAGAGAACTACTGGTTATCAGTAGAGCTGTCTCAGTTTTACATTCTTGATCTCACATTAAGTTTGGCAAACTACCAGGAAAGCTCTTCAAAGAACAGAGCTTGATTCATTCAAACGTCCTGCAATTGTTCTTACTGCTCCCACTGTTGCAATAATATGGCATTTCCCCTGGGCTGAGACAAGAACAAATAGGAAATGTGAGTCTGTTCAAAATATCTTACTGTTTTTCCTTCTCTGTCATGATTTCTGCCTTCAACCACAACTTCTGAATTTGAAGTGGTTTTAAGTTTTAGCAGTCCAAAGTTTATTGATAAGTTTTGAAGAAATCTTTTTTATGAAGTGGATTGATTCAGAAATTATTCTACTGAATGTTCTAAACATCACGTTACTGTTCATAGCTGGGTTTCTAGAAGCAGATGGCACTAAAGAAACCCAGAGTTTGTCTGGACAGGGCATTTATTCCGAAGTCTTCTGCTACCACATAATTTGAATTGAGGCAAAACCTCAATGTTTTTAAAAAGTTTATCTTATGGCCAAAATTAAGGCTCATGAACAGTTAATGTTTTCTTTTCTAAATCTCTTATAATGGTATATTAATGTTGTCAAAATATCTTCACATTATTATTTTCTGCTATATTTAGTATATTCACTTGATGTTATACAAATTATTATTAAATAATATAGCAATGGCTCTCATTCATTTTGTTCTTCATCTAGAATGACACGCAAGGACATAAAAAAAATCATACCTATGGCATGAAGTGTAGGAAGTCAAAGAATAATAAGAGTGAATACAATTTGTCATATGGTTTGAGACAGATGCTAAAAATGGACTGGTAATTAAATACAAATTTATTATCCATAGTATAGTTGGAAGATATTAAGTAGTTATTCAGAATATACATCTGCTGCTTAATTTCTTCATATTTTCATTTAAAAATGCTAAAATTATCTATTTTTTCTACAATAGCTGCATGTTCAATTGTTACAGAAATAGCCTGATTTAGAGCTGGCAAGTTTAAGAACTGTGATATTCCTTTTAAAAGGATCTCCCATTGAACTCAAAAGTGTGAATGAAGAACTTGTCCATAAAAAGATAAGTGCTTTAACTGGAAAATAAAAATATGCTTTAATATTTTAGCAACTATAACATGATCAAGTTTTAAAACAATTTGAATTTTAAAAAATAAATGGAGATTTTGTCTGCAAGTACTATTCTTAGTTTTTAATTGTATAGAATGGTATGTGAATTCTTTACTGAGATAAATTTGCAATGTAAAGTATTCAAAAGGATGTCATGTGCTTATAATATATAGCATGTAGCATCAAAAACGTATCTTTTAAAAGGGTTAAAAATAAGATGCATAGAACATCTTACTAGAGACAGTAATAACATAAATACATAAATGTTATTTTCTGGTGCTCAGAGATATATTGTATTTCCACTTTACTTTTTATGCCAGCCCCATAACTCATTTTTTATCATTCTCAAATCAATCCAATAAAAAGAGTTCTGCATGTGATTGCCCCTGAAATGATAGAAAATTTGCAGCTATTACAAAATGTAATTGCAGATTTGTTAAACAGTATTTCTTATTTAGAAACATATTACAAATGTTTTTTATGAACTGCATGAGCAATCAAGTGCTTTATTGCAGAAGCTCGAATGTTGGTTTTAACTTGGAAAAAGTTGAGGACAACTGACTCCCTGATCCTCTAGTTCTCTGATAGCAGTTCAGTAAGTTACATTAATAAGAATTTCATGAACTTCAAAGCATTAAATACAAAATATTTTCAGATATGGAATTTTAATTATTCAATTTATCAGTAAGTCAAAATCTAAATCTGTTATTCAATAGTCTGTGCTTCAAGCCATGTTCACATTCTTGCATTCTTACAGAATGGACATTTTTAATTACTGCCCAAATAAAATCTCTAATTCAAAGGATCTACGGGAAGAATCCCTAAATTAAGGAAAAATATTATCATTATTTATTTATTTATTTATTATCCATCCATCCATTCATTCATTATTAAGGAATCAGTCTCCCAGAGACTGGGAGAAAAGTACTTCTTCAAAACTTGAAAAGAAGGTTTTTGTGAGCCAGGCATTATCAGGAACCATTAGCAATAAATAAACAAAGATAGTCTGCTCTCTTCCCTGAATCATGACATATGCATTATAGAATATACATCTCAGAAATGTTTAAGAAGGCTCATTAATTCTCTGATTCATTTCTGCATGTACTACTGGTACTTAGGTGACATTTCACAAATCAAGCTATACGTATAGAAGAGAGACACCCCCTGTTTCCATTGGAGAAATATAATTTTTAGAGAAACATTATTAACTGAAAGAGTAAGCTTTCAGCTGCTTTTATGACTTAGACTCAGTAAGGGATAAAGACAGGGCATTTATCCCATGAGTGAACATCCTGAAGCAGTTATATGTGGCTGGCTTACAGGAGATCTAAGAATCTTTGTTTGACAGTCTGGCTACCTTCCAAATGAGAAATCAATGACTCTGTATTATGGGTAAAGAAAAGCCAGGATGGTTTATGACTTGTTCTGCATATACTGTGGATCCAGCCAAGCTCTGAATTACACACAGTTGAAGACAGCAAGACAGCAACATCCCATGTCCAATAATGCCTTCAGCAGCATAAGATACATTCTGGAAGGACTCTGCACAAACAGTGGCTTCCTAGATTTTGGAATTCAGCCTGTAGAATGACAAATATATGTAGCAGGAAAAAAAAAAAAAGGAAGGAAATAATAGGGGTTTTGTGTGGTTGGGTAGCCAGCTAATTAGATGCAGGCTGGTTTTGTTTGGGGCAAGGGGCTTGCAGAAAACATGCAATGGCTAGAAGGTAATCTTACGTGCAGGACTAGTACATATCTTCGTAAAACCTGTTGTATTCTGAACAATCTAAAATGTGATCTAAAATCTAAAATCTAAAATGTGAGCCACACTATCTGAGGAATTAACGAGGTTCAAACACAGCATTTCTCTTTTCTTTCAAAAAATAAAAATAAAAACGATTAACCAACGTGTTAAATTATAACTTCAATCAGCTGGACGTAGGACTTAGCTGTATTTTCTCAGCATTTTTCATGTTGTTTATAGCAAAATGAAATAAATTACTTTTCTCTATTATAGGCCCATAAGAAAGATATATTTTTAAAAAAAAAAAAGTAAAACAAGCTTACATTCTTTAGATTATTCTACCTGCTCGTATATTTGTATATTCGGGAAGTACTTTTAACTTTCTTGGTGGGCTGATAGCCTTTGAAAACTTCTATCCTTATTTTATAATGTTTTTGGTGAACTCAAACCAGTGTACTGAACCAAACTATCCTTTACTCAGCTCCATATACCTGTGAGCAAATAACAGCCTGTAGGGATTCAGCACATCAGCTGCTTAAAAGATAAACCTACCCAGCTTGATGAAAACTCTTCACCAGCTTCCTGTTGAGAGAAAACAGTTACACATTTCTAATAAATGAAGCAGGAACTGTCATTTTTTTGGCAAACTGATAACTAGCTGTAACAGCCACAATGCCACAAGTTGCTTTTCCAAAGTAATTACCATCAGGCTCCCTGTGGTATCCAGTGTTTAACACATTTTTTTCTGTGTTAATGAATGCAAAAGCAGGAAACACAACTATTAGTAATTACTTTTTATTCGTAGTCCTCATTTTCCAGATAGGTCACATTAAACACAGCCATTGAACAATAGCGGTTGAAATAATTAATACAATGTATGCTGCTTTTGTTTGTGGATTTTTTTGTTTGTTTGCTTTTACTTGTTTGTTTGTTTGCTTGTTTCTGTTTGTTTTATTTTTAGTGTGTATGTGTCATTCACTAGTCATTGGTGCAACTTTGAGCCATATGGGGAGACAGGGACTAATAGATGCAAATGCCAACCTGTAGCACTACTGGGCCAGAGAAGTCAAAATCTTAATCAAGTTTCACTCAGCTACACTTCAATAAATCTTGATAGCCAAAACTCCCACTTCAATTAATGGAACAATAATCACCTCCTAATCTCAAAATAGAGTAATTAAATAATAATGAATGGGTGCACATTATGCTTGGTTTCAGACTCATTTTTGACCTAAGCAATTTCCCTTTCCTTAGGCAACAAGGAGTTGAAAGTTTGTTTGAATGATGTACCCTGCTTCATGTGAGCAATTTTTGACTTCTGGATATGGCTTGGACTTCAAAGCCTAATACCTCAAGTGGCAAATCATAGTTAAGAAGACTCTTTCCTGATAAGTATGCCAGGAAAGAAGAGGAGGAAAGAAAAGATCTGATTTAGAGTCCTGATTTGACTGACCAGTCTTTTAAGGAACTTTCAGTTGTTCGATTTCATTAATCTAAAAAATAAAAATAATAAACAAAATAAAACAGAATGCCTTATGTTCTATTCACAGTGTACAGTACAGTTTTATTAGTTTTTTAACTTGCTTTCCCTTAGCTCAATCATTCTCTCTATAGTCATGTGACAGATATTTTATTTCAGTTTTATAAGACATATACATAAGGAATGAGAGAAAAAAATCGACTTTGTCTTCCATTGCTGTCTCTTTCTACAGTGGTGATTGCAAAGATACCAAGGAGAGAAAAAATATTCTAATTCTTTTGTTTGTGGTACTTCGGATGACACTTCCTTCACACATAATCATATTCATTTTGACTCAAACAGCAAAACTCACATTGTATATGCTCTGCTTGTTTGTTGATACATTATGTATCAATTCTAAATTATGAAACAGATTTTTTAACCAGGGATATGCTTACTGGAAGCCGTATGCTAAAAATCTACAACACAAGGCAGTTGTCGGCCAAATTAAATAAAAGTAAGATTTCCTAAACTCTTCCATGAAGCTGTGAGTCATGAATTCTGAATTATCTCAGTGGTAAATAAATAATCACTACTAAATACAGATAATGTGTTAAACAACTAAAGCTAGTAAATCACTAGTGACAGAGAGCCTTAAGGTAAATTCCTCTTACATTGGCACAGCCCTTTCTCAGAATATTGTGGTTTTATGTCTTCAGACATATACAATGAATTGTACAATTGGTTACTCAGTGTTAAAATCATTTATAAAATACACAAATCTCCATCACTTGACTGCATTTACATACTGGCTTAGATTTTGCTGAATAATGGATCTCACTGGCAGAGCTAAAGACTTGGTGCGCAGACACTGAAGTGATGAGCACCACAGAAATACGTATAAAAGACTGTTCAAACAATAAGAAATCCTCTCCACTATGGAATTTTAAGCTATCAAGCTATCAAGCAAAATCAATCTTGGGTCTTCTGGCCAAAAAGAAAGAAATATATATAACACAGACAACACCACATTTTAGTTACATAAATTGTCCAAAACATGGAGAGTAGCTTGATAAAACATGTACAAGATCATTTGCTTACATGTATTCATAGACTTTTTTTAACAGCAGGAGCTACGAGCAAACTGGAATGGGTGTTTCCAACAACCAAAGACAATTAATTGTAGGACTAAGTGATATCACCCTTTAATGGTAATACCAACACAAAAAAAGAAAGTTGGATGAATATTATTCCTTGAATTGATGAAAAGTATGGCTTTGTGATATTTGAGGTTGTGAAACAAAATTAAATAAAATCTTTTATATATGTTTTTATAGTAGAGCTTTTGTTTAATTTAACCAGGTGCTGTTTTCAAACAATGTGCTGTAGTTTTATGTCCAACACAATATCTGAAGCATACAGGGGACAGATCCTGAGCTAAACATTTTTTTTTTCTTGTTCTGAACCACATTCATTCTGAATGCGGTCGATTTTTTTTAAACTTTCATCTGAAGGCAATTTTGAATTTTTCAAATGCAATAGAAATACCCTTAGAAAACACAATAAAAAAGTTGAAGCTCTCCCAAATTATTCTGCAAATATTTTTCAGAACAAATGAAAACAAAACCAGAAACAATCCCCCAAAATTTACAGTATATAATTAGAACTGCAGGATGCAATTGCACAGTCTAAAGAAACGGAGAAAATACTGCTATGCCTTGACAAGTTTTGGCACTGACATACGTTTCAGATCTCTCAGCTAAATATCAAAACTTTGAAAAGAGTGACATTTCTTAAGAAGTCAATCAAATATCCTGCACTAAACAGGCTGGTTACACATATTTGGGGAAAACAAAATAAAACAAATCAAAATAAATAAGAAGGTTCCAGGTGTTGGTTCAAGAGTAATTTTTGTTAATAAACATGAGTTTGCAATAGAAGCTTCTACAAGGACTTGCACAAAACCATGACTGATGGATATATTTGTAGGCCATTCAGTTAGCTCCACTCAAACACATTTTGAACAGATTATGTACTGCAGTACTTCGTAGACCATACATTAAACAAGAGACTTTGCTCTGAGCCACTGCTTCCCAAAATCCATGGGGAAAAGGAAGCAGAAAAAAACAAAACTCATAGAGTTCGACAGCTACCGAGGCAACACTTGCCATTTACAATATAAGCCCAAATATTTTTGCAACACAACTATATATTAATTTAATAAAATACACAATATAGCTCTTATACACTCAACAATTTGGCTCATATGCACTGAATCTGCAATAAATCAATAAAAATATGTCATTTGATGTAAACACACTGAATCTTCTTACATTTGCACATTTATATGATCGTGTGATTTGTGTGGATGTCTAAGACATTTTCACTTTCCTGAGCTATTTTAGTGTCCACAAATGAATTAAAAAGTGTTAAGAACATTAATTTATTTTGTGTATTAGCCTGAAAGGTAACTTTTTAAAAGATATTTTTCTCCTCTTTTTTCTTTTTAACTTACTACTAACTATTTATAGTTTTGTTGGACACTAAAATGCTAAATAGATACTATTTTTTTTCTTCTTCTTCAAGTGAATTAGCTGATGTGTGTGCAGGACAAGATGGACTATATCATTTTACATTTAATCTTAATATGATATGAAGTGTTTTACTGATGATCAGGATATGTCTGGTTGAAAAATGATCTGGAATGGTGTTGTTTTTGTTTTCTTGTTCTTCTTTTTTTTTTTTTTTTTTTTCTTTTTTTTTTTCTTTCCTCTCTTATTTGTGGCAGATAACTTTGTACATAAATGTTTACCACAAATGAATGTTAATGTTTGGTGTCGCTTGGACTACTACAAGAACTCTTTTAGGACTTTCTGTAGAAGCCTGTGGTGACTGCTGGCAATCCACCACAGAATAGAAATATTCAACCCTGTTTTTCTTGGGGTTTATACGTAAACAGTAAAGTCAGCATCAGCTATTGAGGACAGTCTTAAAGTATCAGACGTATTTCCATTCCACCTTTCTCACACCTTTCTATCAGATTGTCAAAATGGCACCGTCTTTCCTTTATTCATATAGTTCTTTGTGTACTTGACTCTGTCCTAATGAAAGTTTGGTCAAAATGAAACCAGTGTTATCTGTCAAAAAGAAAGAGCAGTGAAAAGAACATACTTGTGGGTACTTCAGATGTTCACTAAAAGCCTTAAAGCAGCATTGGTCTTCCTTCATTCCTGTAAATCTGTTACAACCAGGGGATTTTATTTTTTTTTTTTTAATTAGTTTTAATCAGCAGAAGAGGAATGTAACTGCCAGCCTGTCCTTATTTTCCCCCTCACTTTCTGATGGCCACAGGGTCATTTCCCCGACAGTCCTGCAAGAGCTTGTCTATTTCTCTCACAACTTCCTCGGCATCCACCGACTCCCTGCCTAGATCCCGGGCTGAACGATCTAACTGTTCCAGAACAGAGTCCATCTCACTCGAGTCTCGGCTCACTCGGGAATGCACATCTGCAAAGGCCCTAGCCATCTGATCTGATGTAATGAAGGGAGCGTCTTTTGACTGTTTACTAGGCGATAGATACTGACTGTCAGTTGACAAGTACTGGCTGTTTGGTTCAGCCAAGGCTCCTGATTTCACTTCACAACCATCCAGAGGTCCTTTTGTTGAGGTGCAAGGCTCAATGCATGTCTTGGTTGGGCTGCTCGATGCTGAGGGAACCTCCTGAAGCAGAGGACTCAGGGCACGTTTGGCTTTTAAATAAGGTTTAACATTGGCAATGAGAATAGTGTGCTCTCTCTTGTCTTTCCCAAATGTACAAAAAGTCTTTTTCCCAGTGGGGTTCACAGTTTCGTAAGTCTCAGTCTCAACATTAGCTTCAACTGTGGGTACAAAGAGATTTGTGCGATAATCTGCATTCTCAGCCTGGCTGGCTGCAGGGAACTGTGGCATCCAACATCTGTCAGAATGACCAAGCACTCTGCATTCATCTGTGCAGTTAACACATTCTTCTTGTTCTGTAAAACAAAGGAGAAAGAGAAAAACTCTAGTTATAAGTGGATTTCTTTAATGAAGTATCTATGATCAACTTGTGATGGACTTACTTGACATCTGGTGTCTTAACTATGGAGAAAAAGAAAAGCTATAATTAAAATATTTCAGAAGGATGGCATAGATCTACTAGTCGAGACATTAGATTTATTTAATGCTATTCTCTATGTATTAAAGCATTCACACAGCCCAGTGGAAGTAAAAAGGGGTCATTAGAGAATCATTCTCAGAGGAACTGAGCTTCAGCTGTAAACTAATCTGCTGTAGAAATCTGTTAGGCTTTGTTCTGTAAAACTCATCCTAGAAAATAGTGAGCAGTACTTAAAGAACTCAAAAGGCATTATCAGGATTAATTTTTCAAATCAAATAACTGAGCAATGACTGCCTTTCTGGAAATACAAACACTTCACAAGAATCAGCAAGCTGGCTTTTCATTCTTGTCACCTCCATTTCTTTTGTAATTGTTATGTTGTATGACAGTCACGAAATAAAAAGGTTTTCTTAAAAAGCCTACTTTTCCTGCTGAGAACAGAGAACTAGAATTTTCCATCAGAATGAATTAAATATAAGCTTGTCAAAAAGCACATATTGCAATTTTATTAGACATGAGTATGGATCATGTAATCAGCTTTACCATTTTTGTTTTGGTGCAATAACTGAAAATGGATTTGCTCAATACATACGATTTGGAAGAATGACAAATTATGACATACTATTTGAAATGATAATGATTGTAGGATTTCTATATTCTTATTTCTTTCAAAGAATACAGTTAAATATATATATATTAATTCACTACATTTCTAGAACATAAATTTTAATACTTCCCATGCTACAAAGCTTTAAAAACCTTAGTTTGACTGCATTTTTGAAGTAACAGAATATGTTTGAACCACTACTCACCATTTTGAAATTGTATACATGACCTTAACTCAATTTCAGGAAGCAGGAAAATTCCAGAAATGTGCTTTAAACAAGGATTTTGTGAAGGTTGGTTGTTCTTGTCTTGTTTACTTTTTTTCTCAGGAATGACAGCTATGATGCAAATTACCTTCACTTCTTCCTTGATTTTTTCAGTACTCTCCAATCAATCATGACCCCATAAATCCTTTTAGTATCTCTGGGCTTTGATCAGCCACACATTGCTATTAAGTATTTTGATCAACAGAGTGGACATAGTGGTTTCAAATTTGATTTGAGGAATTCAGTACGTACAAAATGCCTTAAATTCCAGTTGCACTGCATAAACCTGACATAGAAGAATCATTACTTTTGTGAGTATCCAATAGTGTAAATAAATTTGTTCACATTTATAAAAAGACGTGAATACAATATGGTTTAAATTTACTCAAAATTGTCTTACATCACAATGATCAGTTGAATTGGAGTGAGATAATTCATAGAATCATAGAATCATAGATTGGTTTGGGTCTTAAGGGAAAAATCTTGAAGGAAAGGACCTTTAAGATCACCTAGTTCCAAACGCCCTGCTATAGGCAAGGACACCACCCTCTAGAACAGGTTGCTCAAAGCCCCATCCAGCCTGGCCTTGAATGTTTACAAGTGGGGGACATCCACTGCCAATCTGGGCAACCTGTTCCAGTGTCTCACCACCTTCACAGTAAATAATTTCTTCCTAATATCTAGTCTAATAAATGAAATAAATACAACAACAATAATGATAATAATAATAAATTTTAAAAAAAAGAATCAATTCAATTTGGTTTTTACTTTTGTTTCATTGTGTTTTGTTTTGTTTTGCTTTGGTTTATTTTATGGGCTTGTCTGGTTTTAAATCTAACATATTTAGTTACTTGTGATAAGAAAATGATATGTTACTCAAAATTTACTTAGATCTATGAATTTTTAATACAGTTCTTAAAAAAAAAAATTCTAATTCTGTATAAATACTTCCTTCCTTTCTTCCTTAAATCTAAGAATGGTAAGATTTTCAGAAAAGAAATAACAAAAGCAAGAGAGAATGAAGTACAGTTAGAGAAGGATACAGAGTGATTTTTGAGGAAAAGAATATAACATGCATGCTTTAAAGATAAAATCTGTAGGGGATCTCCAAGGATAAGCAAACTTCATGCTGATTTTAGCGTACAATACAAGCTGAAGTAGTCATAATGAAAAGCAAGATGAAAATACATTCCCAGCCCTAACACTGCAATACACTGACAGAACTAGGAAAAGTTCTGATTTTGCTTCACTCAAATAAGATGAAATTGGCACTCATGCCTGCAGGCACAACAAATACAGGACAATTGCTTAATGAAAAATGTAGTTATAAATTTCATACATATGAAGGAAAACTTAGACACCTCATTCCAACCATTAGTTCACCTCCACTAAGATTTTGGATCTTGTTTCCTAGAGCTTCCACAGCTTCAAACAGCTGCTGCATTTCAAACAAATCAAATCACAATATTCTAAATGGGATATATAGAGCAAAAATACTAGAAAAGAAGGTTTCAAATTTTCAAGTTTTAACAGGGAATGGGCAATAGATAATAAAAAAGATTGGTTAGGTTTCATTATGCATAGAAATCCAACAGAAATAAACTATAAAAAAAAAAAAAAAAAAAAAAAAGTGCTCCAAGGCCAATGCAAACCAAGACCTTTCCATAATAATTCTGAAATTTTAGATTTTGCAGATATTTTCTCTAAATTGTTTCTGCTATTTTTTCTCTTTGTCTGAATACTAGAGAATGGATTTGTGGTAAATATAGCCTCTGGCATTAAAAGTGGGTCTAGATAGTAGTGAGAAGTAATAACTGCTTCATACTCTTATATGGAATGCACTACAATGCTGAGTAAAATTTTTGGTTCTTTTAAAGGATTCTCTAGGAAATTAATTTATTTTTGCTAACTAACTGTATTATTTTGCAAATTTATCTGCATTTTGCATCATTTTTTAATGTATGTAATTTCAATTCCTTTAAATAAAATAATAAAAAAAAGATGATGCATTTGTTAGCAGCTGTTAAATGCTCTGTACTGCATAATCAATGAACAAAGATTTCTCCCTATCACTTTGCTCTCTTTTAAATTATTTCATGAAAGCAGAAATAATCTTTTTCCTTTATATCTCGCAGAAAACAAATAAATACATAAATAGAATGTAGTACTGTCTGTAAAACATAATAATCATATTTAATGCATTAAGAGCTCACAGATTTTACAGCCCTTTAGCCACTTAAAATTATCTTTCATAATTTTCCATTTTTTACATTCAACATATATACAAAGGCTGCTTCAAAAGTAGTATCTCCTATTTTATTACCTTGGCCCATGACATCAGAGGCTAATGTCAGTTGATGGTATGGCAATAGAGGTTGAATCTCCCTGCCACTATTTCATTGCATTTTGTTGCTGTGTGACAGATGGCAGCAGAGAGGCACTCTGACAAAATGATGTCTGACAGGAATGTGCATATGAAACAAAGGGATGTTATTGAACTACATGCAGAAAAAGTTACTCCAATTGATATCATCAATGTTTGCTGAATGGTTACAGAGATCAAGGAGTATAAGCACAGTGAGATGGTAGGTGGTACATTCCAGCAGAGGTGACAGTGACACGGAAGACAAACCAGATTCTGGATGGTCGTACACATTTTTATGATCATGGCATTCAGTCTCTTGTTCATCACTGGTGAAAATGCATAGCTAAGGGTAGTGTCTGCATTGAAAAATAGTGTTTTGCAGCTTCAGGTTTGCTCTTTCAGACAGTGTTATTGTATTGTTCATATCTGTTGTAGTTTCCATGGAAATAAACAGGAGGCATTACTTTCAAAGCAACCTATATACATATAAAATGCAGAGCTGAACAACTTATGTAATAAGAGATTCATTTTTCCAGTCTCATTTTAAAACTTGGCTGTACTGTGCTAATAAAATTATTCCCCAAACAGACTGAAATGAGCAAACCTGAGATGAAAGATGGAGATCAGAGAAGTTCTCAGCCACTGGAAATGCAATAACTACACTAGATACTTAGTAGTGTGCCAAAAACTATGCTTTGAGGTTTTCAAAACTGATTTGTTTAATTTTGTCACTGAGTTATGTTCTATGATTTGAATTTATTACTTCATGTGTGCACACATACGCTGAATATGAGGATAACTTACAGTATTTGCAGTATTCATTGGCATCAGTAAAAATACAAATTTTACTGGCAATCTCTTTAAGTAGCAGAGATATATAACATATAGCATATATATCATGTATATTGCATGTCACATCTTCTTTTCCCTTCTCACTTCCTGCATTTGCTACAGCAGGATTACATTCATACTCATAGTATTGACTAGTTTTCCATTTCCGATCCTCGGGCACCTTAGCAGTGAGAGAATTACATATGAAGCCAAAAAAAGAAGGCAGTTTTGTGAAGAAAAATATCCTGATTGACCTTGAAGTAAAAAGCACCTATTCATGGCAGGTTCACGAGCTTCAATATTCTAGTTTTGAAAATCTGCATCTTTCACTACACATTTTTTGCATCACGCTGTGGGAAATGGATTTCAAATATTGATTATCATACATTATAAGCCACTCATCTCACTATTAGCTTGTAATTTTGCCTGCTACATATAACAGACAGTGAGAAAAATAGAGCAGACCCACTTAGTACTAGCAGTAGAAACTACAAATATGAAATGAACTATCACCACCAAAGGCCAAATTAGTGTTTGTGAGAAAACTGAATAAATTTAAAGGCACATATATAAATATATAAATATATATACATAAAATAGGTAAAACATTGCATTGTCCATCAAGATGCGCTGGTAGAGCAATATGCAACATTGGTCTTTATTTCTATGATTGTCTTCCTCGAGTTGAAAACAAACCTTTAACAGTGCAAGAGTGTACAATAAACAGAAGCAACCTAGAGGTTTTCCAAATTCTCTGGAGCTCTAAGGGTAAACAGTCAGAAGTGCTTCATGCACTTCAGGGAGAACACACACAAAAATAGAGCTGCTAAATTATCTGCCATCAAAAGAAAGAAGAAAGAAGCTGTCTGGAAACAATAGTCACCTAGATAGGAAACTTACTGTACTGAAATTTAAGATGGTTTAGGAAAAAAAATATGTTGGAAAAATATAAACTGCAATGCAAGGTATGTATTTTAGTGTAACCTATGACACGTTATGTATTTTATTCTGCCTTAATAGAGAAGTTAGTAATTAACGTCTGCATTCTGTATCAAGTTTGTTGCAAAAGATGATCTTGTTTAATTTTCTATTCTTTCCTCATAAATACTATGAATACCTTTAAATACAGGTACTGATTTCACTGTAAACATATTTTACTAATTAATTGATTAATGCTTTGGATATTTGGCTTCCTTCAATGGCTAAAACTGAGATATTGCAATTGAATTTATTAATCACATAAAATTAGCATAATGATAACACAGAAATTTGTAATTTTTTATCTTAAGAAAAGCAAAAAACACAACAGTGACTTACTGTAGCCAAACTGACTTCATAAATTAATAGTTTTCCAACTAAGTTGGGCCCTAATTATTTTAATTGCACACACATACATGAAGCTGCAAAGCAAACAAAAAGTAAGCAATCCCTGTACATAAAACCTCAGCATATAAAAACTTCCAAGAAATATACCTCGTAAGATGAAGAAAACTGTAGTCTGTATAAAAGTACACCATGTAATGCAATGAGGAATGTGAAAGTCTGAGCATAACGAAAATCAGATTTAAAATATATGTTTGTATGTATGTGTATGTTACCTTCACAAAAGCCTGGACATACACAAGCATATATATATAAAATCATTTTTCTCCCTAAACTTGTAAATGCTTTTATCAAATTGTGTTTGAAGTGAAGCAAAGCAGACACAATTTGGGTCATAATTTATAAGATTTGACTTGGTAAATTGTCATTCATGTCCATTCTTTTCCAAGAGTTTGTTACTCACAAAATGTAAAACAAAAGTGTTCCTCTTTACAAACATGTGCCCATTAGTGAAGATTAATTTAGTATTTGTATAAATAAATACATAATTAATAGTGAATATTTTGTTATATTGGATTGACCTAGGCAACGCAAATTACTCCTCCAGACGTCCTGCTCATTTACTCCTTACCTCTCTTACAACAGGTGACACTTAGTTTTTACTACCACATTAATAACTCATTCTAATAGATGTGATTTTTTTCCTCTTCTTTTCTGTAAATACGGAAGCTAAAAAATAATCAATAATTTTCAGGGATGGTTCACTGGAATGCCTCAATGATAACAGCTCCAAATGAAAAATACACTGGAGGACTGATCAACAAAAGTGTATATTCTTTCTGAAGCTTGTAGTTGGACACTGCTATCCACCTTCACTGTTGAAATACTCTATTATTCATTGCATTACACAGGAGGCAGTGATTCACGTATTTACTGACCCTTGCTTTGCTTTACAAAGAAAGAGACTAATATTTGAATGCATATATACAGTTCACACTGACTTTCTATCATTTTACCCTTGATTTTGTGAATTTGTGTTCATTGTTAAAAGTATTTCCACTAAGAATTGACTCAGTAATGAAACAAGGTATATGTTCTGTAGCGCATATTTCTCTGATCTGACCACAAACATGTTATGAAGGGCTTGGAAAGGAACAGTATTTCCTTTAGGTTAGTAGAATGAAGTGTTTTGTGTATTTTAATAACTTAAAATAGACATGACCTGTATCTTCTGTACATATGTATAAACAGATGAACAATAAACAGCTCATGTCCAAAGGAGAATATAAATAACTATCCCTTTCAAAACTTCAATTCCTGTAATACACCTGAAAAACTTTGGATTTGAGACAGGCAATTGCCTTTACTGAATAACTGTAAGGATGGTATGTAGATATTTATTAGAAGAGGAAAATAATGGGCTTCTTTGACACGTCCTAAGGACTATGGCTATATGATACTTCTGATAAGAACAATCAGCTAAAGTACTTCTTCTGTGGTTGTATTCCTGTTTAATTACAATTGATTTTGACATAAATGAGCAGAGGTAAACAAATACTTCTATGCACATGTTTGCTGTTATTAAACAGAGCTGTCTCCATTCTCAGTATTTATATTGGCTTGTCTGTTTAAAGGCTCCTTTCTGTTAGGCAAAGCAATTATGTAGTTCAGATTAGCAGTATGACTGGCAGTAAAATAAGAACAGAATGCCACTTTTTTAAACCTCTTAGATTTTGTGGTCTTTTTCTGATATTAAAACAAAGCATTTGAGGCCTATAATCCTTACAAAGTTTTCCCTTTTTTTTTTGTTTTTGTTTTGTTTTGTTTTTGTTTTTGTTTTCTTGGTTGCTTACTTGTCTTTTGGACAGAGGATAAATAGAATATATTTCTAATGTTGACGTGGCATAAGGCATTTTAATGTAAAAAGAAGCTGGTGAGCTTATGGATTTAATTCTAGTTCAGCTGTCCAAGACCATAAATATTGGAGAAATATTGCAGTAATACAATAAGCACTACAGAACATTTAATTATTATTATTTTTTTTTTTACATAAACATGCTTTGAATTCATATTTACAACCTAATTTAATTGCAATCATATATTTCTAGTTAAAGACAGCATAACAGCAAGAAAACATTTTCATTACCTGAAAATTTTCCATCCTCACAACGGGCTGGTCCACAGATCCCAACAATGGGTCTTTGGCCTCTGCCTTGCTGTTCTGGAGGCAAATCAGACCTGTGAGTCACAGACAGGAATAGGCTCTGCTTCCAAAATTCCCAACATTGTCAGAACTTCCAAGGCACAAAAAACAGTTTCTATCATGTTCTGGGCATAACCCATGCCCTTTGACATTTATCCATACGCTTCTCAAATGTATGTTCTCAATGTATAAACACAGCCCTTTCATAGCAGACAGTGGACTGAGAACATACTCCAGCCCCACACACTGAAAAGGCAAAGGACATCCCAACAACCTCCCACAACCTTAATGGGAGCTGAGCTGCCTTAGAAACTGTCGCTTATGTTCTATTGCAGCAACTTGACAAAATCACTCAGAAGAAAGGGGATGGGATGCTTCTGGAGGCTTCATTATCTGCTTTCCTATCTGGCTGGGGCAGTTGTGAGGAAGAGTGCCTCTTCGAGTAGTAATTTCTTCCTACTGAAGAAGAAAGAGGAGAGGCTAAGAATGGACACCTAGTTTTGGTTTCTAAAGTTCACCTGTAAGTCAGACTGGTACCTTCCATAATTTGCATCAAAAGTACCACATGGCAGTCATAAAAAGATATTTTGGCTTCTTCCCCATCCTGCTGTAAAAGCCCTTCCTAGTCCAGTGCTGCAGGCAGGAATGTACATGGACTCTCTATGCCAACTCTGCACTTAGCAGTCTACCGGGCAACTTTAGTGACTTGACAAGTTCATGGTTTTAAACAGTAAATCTTACAGAGCCCAAAAGCCACTTCCTGGAAAAGAAAGGTGACGAAACTGCAGTGATTAGCAGAAGGAAGTAGGCTTGAGGATCTGTTAGAAGAAATATCTTTATATAACATATTTTCTTTCTCTTGATCAAGGCAGTTCCACAGCTTTTACTGTGAGATTATTTTTGTACTAGCACTCCAATATCAGTAATTTCCATATCTAATTTGTAACGTTTAGTAAAAGCTAACACTGTGTATTGTGTTGTGATGTTTAAGTATCCAGTAATTAAGCAGCCCCATATTGTTGCATCCTATACAAATAACGATAGATTGTACATCCAGAGACAAGGTAACAAGTGACTATAACAAACAAAAGCAATGTATGGGAAAGAAAGAAAAAACTTAATGAAAATATAACCATGCTGTTGACATTTCCTGAAAATTTTGATGTAAAAGCTTCATAACGTATCCTCTTTTGTCACACTGTCAAGCCACCAATGATTAGCTATATATTATACTGGTGAGCCTTCCTCACCAGTTGCCAATTATCTCAGCATACAAATCGTTAATTACAAAGCACTAAGCTTTTTGCTTTGTAAGCTTGTTTCAAATTTAGATGTGACAACTTGTTTACAGACATTGACTGATGAGGGTGCAACTGAGGAGAAAAACAGGCTTCCAGACAAATCTGTTTCTGTATGTTTCGGTGGCTCCACATTCTGAATATAGGTAAATTCTCTTGAATTGAAGAACATAAGGTTCTGTATAGGAGTTCAATTTTATCCAATAATGGATCAACACATGAAAGATTTTCAAATGCAGTTCTCCTTTGCAGAATCTCTCTCTCACACACAGAAAAGATATTTCTAAAGGCTATACTCATGCTGAATCACTCAAAATCTGGCTACTTTGGTGAAAAAAGGAATACAGCTTCCCCCATGTACCTACCAGCATGCCTGGATTTACAGTTAAAATCTCTTTTACCAGGCATAATGTGACAATGTCTGTTTTATACTGATAGATGGAAAAGCCCACTGGGTAACATTCTTTGCTTCAAAAGGCTGATATAAATGTCTTACACTTTGGACTTCATGGGAGGCGTAATGCATCTGATCAAGCAGGAGGAAGAAGGTCACAGGACTAAAAAACAACTTAAGAGGTTCAGGCATCTTAAGGAACTCTTGTTTGGACACAGAGACACAGACATATCTTCCCAGAAAAAGAAAATAAATAATTTAACAGTTTCATATGGAGTCTCCCTATGCCATTATAAGTAGCATATTCATTATTGTTTGATTAGATGGTGCCCTAGACTATTGTTTAGCAGATTGCTGGTGTTATGTTTTATCACTACCTTCAAAAGAGATCTTAGAATGGGAATACCCTTGTGCCAGTTTATGGAGCACTCGCACTCTTTTAGGAATTCGAGTTTCATAATGCTTTCCTACTTAGCTTTCTCCCTGCATGGTGCTTTAATTAGATCAATCAGAAGAAATAATAAGGGATGCCTTTTTAAATTTGACTCTCTAAATATAAATATTTTGGTAAGGAAAATTGTACATGTAAATAGATTGAATAAAATGTTTTCAAGTTCTCCATGAACTGTAAATGAATCTCCAAAAGGTACTAAAGATGATTTCAGGGTATGCATGTCTTCATTTCCCCAGATACTTCATCAAAACCCCTATGTTCAAGATCTCTTTCATCTATTTCAAGGATCAAGGAGACTATATATATTAGCAACACTGAAACAGAAAATCTCTCCTGGCAGTTATTTTTATTTGCAGCATCTGAGCTGCTCAATTGAGAGTCATAATTTTACTTGTCGTCTTTGCATTTGTTACAGCTTCGTTTATTATACTGATGTCAGAGGACTGTGACATGACCAAACATATCTTTAAGAAAAATGGATAATTTAGGATCTATTTTCTAAGATGTTGACATCGTGTATTCATTGTTTTCACTAATATCTTCAATTTTTAAGACTGCTAAACAGTAAAAGTAATTTTTCTGGTCTCTGGAAATCTTTCATTGGTGTCAAATTCCTATAAGAAATGTGTTTCAGTTCTGGAAGTAGCTAATTACAAAAACCACCACCAAGTCAGATGTAGCCAAGGTAATTGCTCTTACAGGTGCCCTCAGATAACTTGTACAAAAACCCTTTGAAGGAAACTCAGCAGTGAGGTAATAGATAAGTTAAACATTTTCTGCCAAAGTGAGTAGAAGCTGTAGCTGCTCCCTTTAAAGCTGCTGAAGGATTCAGAATATGTCAGTCAGTGACTATGTTATATATCTTTAAGAAAATCGTTACTGTGCAGAGATGAGGGAGATGCTATACCCTTAGAAATAGGACAAACATGCTATAAAATGCTGCAAAATACGATTAAGTTTTGAGTGTTTTTAATATTTTTCCATTTATTGGAAGCCATCATTGTAATATTTACATCATTTACAGTTTCATGCATACCTTCCACCATGATTTCATTTAAATGGGTGCAACTCCTCTCAACTTTTTTTGTTCTCTTGGATAGAAAACACAAGAGTCAATTCCAGATTTTTTTAGTTTTCATTTTCCATTCACAGCTAATGAAAAGGGGAGAAAACTGGATCTCTCCTGCCTTAACTCCCAGGAAGACAAAAAAATGTTATGTGAAGCACTGTGTTTGAAATTAAGGCTCAGTGGCTCAGTCTGACCTTCCATAAATTCTGTAAGGAACTAACATATGAAATAATTGTCTTACAGGAAGCAAGAAAACAAGCTTTTTTTTTCTTTTTCTTCAGTTCATCTGTTACAACACGCACATAGTACATTTTCTTCTCAGGTATCTAAGACACACACAGTTTAGCAGAGCGCTAAACTTATTTGTAAGCTCTCAAGTGACTTCCCAGTTGCAGCTGAAGATGGATACAAGGCAGCTAATTTGCTGCCACCAAGGGAAAATGTTCTAACATAAAAACATTCCCTCCCATAGCTTCAAAACTGTTGAGCACCTAGGGAGCCTGACTATTTGTAGAGTTGATACTATGCATATGCTTCCTCCGTAACTGTTACATGAATACATCTGGCATCTGTCTCTGTGTTAAACAGACTTAATTGTCCTTAGTATTAGTATGTAAAAATCCTCTAATCTATGTGATTAATGCAAAGGAAATAAATATTAGGATATTTATAGGTTGTTTTTGTTTGTTTGTTTGTTTGTTTTGTTTTTTTGTTTTTCTTAGAGCTATTTTTGCATTATTGGCAAGGTCTTCTCTCACTCTCTCTCTCTCTCTCTTTTTTTTTTTTTTTTTTTTTTAACGTTCTTGGTTGTACCTCCATGTTCTTTTATCTATATTAGACTTCAGAGCTCTCAGGTATTTGCCAGACATAGTTGGACCTATTCTGAAGATATGTCATAATTTCTTTAGGTGATGTTAGGGTGACTCTACATCCTAATAAATTATTCTGCTCACTGTTGCCAGTGAAGTCAAACTCAGGCAAAGCACTTGATTTCTGATTTCAATATATTTTGAAGAGATCAAAGAGCATGGAAAATCCTGTTCTTTGGTTAGTCAGACCATGCAGAACAGTAATACTCTAAAAGATGCAGGTAGTTGCATAGAATGAACAGTAAACTGAAGACTTTTGGAAGTTATTTTAGCCTGTCAATGTTCATCTCAAACCCTCCAGCAAAGTAATACAAATAAACACAAACAATAATCAGTATTGATAATTTGACATCTGCCATCATCCATGGTAACAAAGTTAAATATGCTTAACATGCATCTTTTACAAGAAGTTGTTTCTACAAGAAAGACTATAAAGCATACTCTTTCCTAAAGCAAATATAACTGCCTAAGTCTGTTTGGGATACTCCTTAAAGTTCCAAAATTGAACTATGCAGTCATCAAATGACCTGGCTGAATCTGCAGGTCCTATCAGGTACATTAAATCATATTGAGTATGAAGGCAAACTATAATTTTATTAGCTCTCTTCTTTAAACTTCACTAGCATGCAACAAGGAGACAAATGAGATCTTTCATCTAATTTAAGAAATTCTGGGAGAGTTCTCATAGGTCAAAGAATTAAAAAATGTGCACAGAAAGTGGACTGAGGTGCTGAATATCATTTTATTATCTGATGCTTAATAGCAGCTATAAGAAAATGAATAATCTTTTAGAAGCAGAGACAACCATATAATCTAATTTCCAGCAATTAAAATTAGCTAGAATTGTTATGATGACTTTAGAGACAATGGAGAACAGTGGATTCAAAGAGTTACTTTGCACTTGGTAATACGTGCCAGGTAAAATACTACCTTCACTAAATGCACAGGCAGTGTGCATTCAGGTAGATTCTGAAGTTGCCTACCTCTATTTCAGAGACACATACACACAATGGTTTGACTTTTTCAGTTAATTGGTAAAGCTTTTTAACACTTAACTTATCATTTGTTGCAAGTCTAAGGGCCCAATTTTCCTTTATTGAATGGGACTTAGGTGTGTAACTCAGCATTATGAATACTCTTTTCCAAGATGTGCTTCTAATGTGTCCATGTCAGTATGAAAAATGACCCCTTGCAAAGGAATTTTCTAGAGATTACCTGCATGTGTAACTTTCAGGATATTTACAGAATGCTCATTTGCTGTCTAGTCAGATCAAAATTCTTTTTCCACTGAGATATTTCTATGCAAAAGCAAAACAACTTATTTTTTTCCTCCAATATTGTGCTGCCACACTAATGGCGAACTACTGTATCTTTCACAAGTAAAATTTCCTTCAAAGTACTGCAGCTTGAATGCCTGCAGGAACACACAAGAACTTGCTCCTCTTCACTGAGGAAAACTGTAGCTGATCCATTCCCTCCACAAGACAGCAGCTATGGTTCCTTTGACAAGAAGTCTGGTTCTGACTTCTCGTCAGAGCTACAGCAGGGAGTGGCTTTGCTGATGTACAAGGCTGCCACCTTTATACAAGCAAAATCTTTGACCAGTATGAATAATTCTTTATAATTCTATTTAATTTTATATTTTTATTGCCAGGAATTTAGCAAGATAAATTTAGAGCAGCTGATCAGCTGCACTTCGTGTACAGAGCTAGCTGGGATAGTAGGCAGCACATAATCCTTCCTCCTGATTGAATTTAGAGCCAAACTCCCCACCAAATCTCCTGAGCCACTGTACCTTGATTTTGCTGCCCAGGTTCTGTTGGCTCCGAGTTCTATCTGAATCCCACAAAATTCATGGCACTGAGCAGTATGCAGAAGAGTGCTAAATTCCAATTTGCTCTCATATAAACAGTTCAGACCTACAAATCTTTTGCAAATATTACCAAAGCATGCATTTAAATTATGCATTACTAGGAAATTAAGAGGAAGACAGCTTTATGTATCAGATTCTTCGTGCCTTCCTGCTTGTCCTGAGAATGCAGAATTGATAGCTCTGGAACTCAAAATGAGATTTTAGGTTTTCTGAGATTCTCAAAAATACAAAATATACAATATGCCAAAATAAAATTTATTGGTACGGAGTAACATACCTCAAACACCCATCAATCTCTGAGTTCATTCCCAGAAATGGTTCTGAGCTCAAAATTCCTATTTTAAATATCCAGTAGGCTTAAGCTTTCCCATTTATTATATCTATGTCTTTCCAACATTAGCCCAAATATTCATCCCTTCTTTAAATAAATTATCAGTTTAAATTTGGCATATGCTTTTTGATTAAGTGATGGCGTTTCTGAGGGAGTCAGGCTGAGATGATAAACAGGGATCCCCACACTGTCAACAACTTTCATAAAACATCAGTCACAGTCCTCTGAAAAGATGACATGCTTATTTAGCAGTTATTTTTTTTTTTAAATAATCAAGTGGAAAATCAATGATGGTAATCCTGTAGAGCACATCCGCATTTTCAAATGTTTCTGTGATACATTAGCATGGTTACATTTAGCCACTACAGCCTACTGGTTTACATGATATTTGAATAAACTCAGTTACAGCTGGATATTACAAACTGCTTTCAGATTTTCAGCCATCTTATCTTGAAATAGATATTCTCAGCTTCAACAGAAAAAAAAACCTAATGGTATATTAAGGAAAAACAATGATAAAATTGTATGAAAAAAAATATAAAACTACTAGTAGTAGTAGTCTTCAATAGGTTAACTGCATAGAAAGAAGCTACTATGTAATCTAATTTTAAAGTAAGAAAAATGAAATCATATATTAATTTTAAATGTTTATGCAAAATGTCTCTCTTGAACTTCCCTCGAATTCATCAGAAATTAATTTGATTAAAACTCTTCCTTTGAAAGAAATAATATCTAAAGTAACATTATACTTTGCTTACTGTGAGAATCTCTTTTATAAAACAAAGAGCAAATTATCAATGAATATAATTTCCCATTTAATTTCAAACAGGAAAAAGTGGAATAAAAATACAAAATAAAGCATTCCACACAGAGAGGGATATATATACTTTGGTCACTATTTATTTTCAATTTCTGAAAAAGAAAATACAACATTTTGTGTATGCTTCCACTGTCACAGTTAGCCTTCTCTTTGATGATAACATGCATCTCTGATGACATGGATGAATACATCTAAAATTCAAGTCTTCCTTCTAGCAAGACTGTAATCCTATATAGAAGGTCAATGACAATCTACCTATTAATACCAGCTGGTTGCTAGTAGTAAGCAGCATTTTCTTATTTGGGTTTTTCTCTCTCTGCTTTGCTATTTCTGATTTCTATGGGGACCTCCATCTATTTACCACTCTAAATCCTGTTGTTCATGTAACACATACTCTTTGTTCATTTCCTAGAGGTAGACAATCAGAACTGGCATTATTGTTAGCATTCTCTGAAGACATGGTCAATGCAGATGTAGCTAATCCCCTCCTACTTGTTATTCAGCAACCAGTATCTGCCAATAGGATTTGGGAATCCCTAAAGACAGTGTTTAAAGGGAAGGGTTAAAATCAGCTTGCGTAATGACATTCTCAGTTCTTGAGATCATTCATCACGCTTATGGAATCTGTTCCATGAAGAAAACTAAGGTTGCTGATTAAATTAACTTAAAATAGATGGACAACCATCTGAGTGAATGAGATCACTGCAACTTTATTATATATGCTGGTACAAATACTTCTTTTAATCTTTTCTCAAGGCCCACGTATTCCTTGTGAAAGTCTCCATTTGGGAGATATCACCTCTAGAGCTCAACTCCCTGAGAAGCAATCATATTAAGTGAAACCTGCTGGGGTACTTGATTTAACATTAAAGTGAATTTATCAGCTATTCCCAACTTTTTGAGAGACTAATTGAATTATCAAAGGCTGCAATGGGAAATGTAAAGCCTTCTGAGATCAGATTTGTAATATAGATAAAATCCTTAACTTGTGCCATGTGAATATCTTAAAATGTAGTAACAGGCTGAGGGCTAGAACACACCTGATGTAAGATTTATTCTGCCTGTACAAAATCTCTCTCTGCCCACCAAAATTACAGGAAAGGTCTGAAGTGTTATAGACAGGAAAAGGACAAAAATTACTTTAAAACATCATCTTCAGGTATGCTGCATGCCCACATGATAAAGTTGCATGATTTTTGATATTCAAGTCAAGTTACATACTTTCACTTTTCACTTTTAATCCCTTTCAGAAGGAATATACAATTTTCTTCATTTTAAGGAAGTGACACATGATCAAAATCAAGCACGAATACATTATGTTCTTGAATTAGGGCACATAATATTGACACTATTTACACAGAAAAGCTGCTGAACATGAAGTTCGTCTGTGAAAATTCAGCTTTGCCAAAAATTTTACAAAATAATTACCTAGCAATTTATTCATTTTAAACTGTTTGTCTTTGATGTGCATATAATTTTGGAATTATAAAATGCATCTTGGCAAAAGAGACCATTTGGGGCAAAATTACAGGGCAAAAGCAGATTTGTATCCCACTGACAATTTGACAGAGAGATCTTCATACAGATACATAAACATAGATGCTCAAAGGATATCATTTAATATTTATTACAGAAACAAAGCTGTCATCTTCCATATGCATGAAAAAAAAATTATGCTATTAATATACTGCAATTATAAAAGTACAAAAAAGTCAAGCTGTTCTCATTTGCAAGAAAGCACTTTTATGAAACGTCCAATGACAAACATGCTAAATATGCAGTTTCACTTTACCCTCTGTATGATAACCTGCTAACAAAACATACAGTTCCATGAGCTATGGAACTAATTAATGATTATTTTCTGCAATTTTTTTTTTGTTATTGATTGATGTATTGAAAGGTAAGTCCATCTGAAGTTTTTGTAACAGGCATTGATAATTGTTTCCTTCAGTCAAGAGTCTCCAGTTTTTAATAATCTGAGATAATCAATTTTTTAGTTATATTGGGCAATTATATATTCTATTACAGATGTCTATATCCAGATAAAATGCAGAAACTTATTTATGAGCCCTGTGTGCTTGGGTAGATACTGTTTCAAAAGCTTCTAGTAACCAAGAAACCAGTCAAACAAACACAGCAATTTCAGGAATTTCTAAAAATGAAAACAAAATAAAACTTGAAAAATGCATCTAAAAATCAAATCATTTTATTATTATCATTATTATTATTATTATTATTATTTCCATAATTGCTTTTGAAATACTGATCTCTCTAACCAAGTCTTCTTCTTCTTGAGTATGAGCAAAGCACCAAGGAGATTGTGAACACTACTGTAAATTACATACTGTCTAAGTTTTTCAAATGTCACTGTCTGGCCTAATCAATGTAAAATATCTTTAAATGACTCCTTGTGGAACAGCTGATAAGCATGTGCAAAGAAGTTCACTAGTGAGTCCAGATTGCTTCTGACACTAAACTGATGTCATTTACGTAAACTTGAGCAATGCCTTTGACATGATCCGCAACAAATCCTTGTCTCCAAATTAGAGGGATGTGGATTTGATGGGTGACCACTCTATGGATAAGAAACTGGTTGAAAGGCTGCAGATAGAGGGTGGTCATCAGTGGTTCTATGTCCAGGTGGAGGCTGGTAATGAGTGGCATCCCCCAGGGGACTATCTTGGGACAAGTGCTCTTTAAAATCTTTATCAATGACATCTTTATCAATGACATCGACGACGGAATTGAGTGCACCCTCAGCAAGTTTACTGATGACACCAATCTGAGTGTTGTGATTGACACAGTGGAGGGAAGGGACGCCATTCAGAGGGACCTCAATAGACTTGAAAGGTGAGCCCAGGTGAGCCTAATGAGGCTCCACACAGCAAAGTGCAAGGTTTTGCACTTGAGCCGGAGGAATCCCAGGCATCCATAAAGGAAGGAGCGGTCCTTGAGAGCAGCCCTGCAGAGAAGTACCTGGGAGTCCTGATGGATGAAAAGCTTAACATGAGCCAACAATGCGCTCTTGCAGCTTGGAAAGCAAATGGTATCCTGGGCTCCATCAGAAGAGGAGTGGCCAGCAGGGATAGGGAGGTGATTGTCCTCCTCTACTCTGCTCTTGTGAGGCCCCATCTGGAATACTACATCCAGGTCTAGAGCTTCCAGTAGAAGACAGTTGTTGGAGACGGTCCAGAGGAGAGCCACAAAGATGATCAGGAGACTGGAGGACCTCCCTTACAAAGACAGGCTGAGGGAGCTGGGCTTGCTCAGCCTGGAGAAAAAAAAGGCTGTGAGGTAACCTCATTGCAGCCTTTCAGTACCTAAAGGGAGCCTACAAACAAGAGGGGAATCAACTCTTTGAAAGGTGTAAGATATTATTCTGTTAACTTCACTGTCTCGAAGCTTGCTGGGGACACAGATGAACAAGTCCAGGCAAGTCCTCAGCGAGGGTTATGAAATCCTTTGTCTGAAGATGGACAAGCCAGGGGCAGCAAGAGAGAGATGAGCTGCAGCTAAATAGCTGTGATGCGGTCTTTTCTGTGGACTTATCTCAGGATGATGGCCATCTCAGGGGGTACTCACATGACTCTTGCTCAAGCACCCAGGGATGTCACGTAGGCAGGAGGAAAAGGAGGATAAAAGAAGAACCAAAAACCATGAGGATATGTGTCTGACATCAGATTCCTCACACTACGGAATTCCTTCATGCTGACAAATTCTCCTGGGCCTGCTGCCTGGTCTAGTGTTAAATGGGGAGGTTGGAGGCCCTGCCTGTGGTAGGGGGACTGGAGATTCATGATCTTTGCGGTTCCTTCCAACCCTGGCCATTCTGTGATTCTGTGAACATCTACTAGTATTTTATGGTGTTCATACAGCTGTATACTTTTTTCCATGTGGAATGGAAGTGGGACATAATCCCAGATTCTGACACTTAGATGACTCCAAGGAAGGAGGTTTATACTCCAGCTAGGTATCTAAGTTCCTATTATAGTAAATATCAATTTAAATCTACTTAAAAGAATCAACAGAATGTTTACCTTAACCTAGACAACATTTGAGCTGAATCCCACTGCTAAATAGCTGTAAGAATTAATCTAAATGTCTAAATAGAGATGTAGGCTACCACCTTTAAATAGAAGTATACAAAAAGGCCTGGTTCTCTACCCTAAATACAAAATTGTCTTCTATGAATGAAGAAGATATATATTTTTAGAAGAAATATATTTTGCACAAAATTTTGGCAGAGATTATGAGCAGAGATGCAGATAAGATTCATTTTGTTTCCGTGTTAGGAAAGGTCTATTTTGATTTATCCGTCTTAGTACAAAATTGTGCTATTTATTTCACAGTGGTATTCAAGGAAGCTGTTTTGAAATTTCTTGGAAGACATGCTCCAGCTTGTTGTGCCCAGCTGTCTTACATCACATAAGTTAATGAAACTCATATTCTCCTATGCCAGTCAAGTAAGATCTGATTTACGTTAACTTGTTCATGTTCCTACCTCTTCCATAAGAGAAAAGTAATTTGTGCACAGATCTCCTAGTACTACTTCCAAAAACTGAGCAGAGTAGATTCTATACTCTCATATTTTGAGCAAAGTTTAAGGAAAGGATAAATTTCAAGAGATTAAAGGACAACTTGGTCATAAGAGGCCAACATATTTCTATTAGATATCAGATCAAATTTTAAGGACTGGAGAGAGTGGGAAAGGCAAAAGCATTGGGCATAAAATAAGGATTAGAAGTTTAGACTTATTATTCTGCAGAACGCACTTTTTAATAAACATTTAGGCCACAATAATTTAAATGTCATTTATCTGGATACAATTTTAATAGGCATTCAAGATCAGTGCAAACAAGGGAGGGAAATTTATGAATATAAACTGTCAGGTCTGAATTTCATTATGGAGAAAAAAGGGAAACTTTAAACCAAGTATGCCTAAGCATGCCATTTTTTACATGAATTTAAAAAACAAGTAAAAAAGAGCATTTTTTTTTAACAAGTCATTTTGAAAAATGCAAAAGAAAAACAACATTTTTAAAGTTCCTAAATAATATGTTTTGGCCAACATAGAATAAGAGGAAAGGCCTAGTGTCATATTTATGGGTCAAATCCCATTAAAAATAAACCAGCAAACAAAGCAGTGATTACCAAAATCTCCAAACCTACCTCTCAAAGCAGTTTCTTCTTCTCAGTAAGAAATAAATGCTCAAGCTTTACCTGTGCTAAATAATTGTGCTTCACTTTAATTGTGTTATGTGTGGTTTGATTGTTTCGCCTTTTTATTTTTCCTCCTTTGAATTGATATTAAGCAAAACTGAAAGAAACTGTTACGTAACACAAAAGAAGTTTGTCTCCAGTAAGCCCTAAACCAGAACGTGTTTCAGCAGAATATTTTTTTGTGTCAAGGTTTTTTTTCCAGTTTTCACTGTGTTATGAACATACAGCAATATATTTGTATATACTTATACATTTATGTAACCAATTCAATAAACAAAATTTAAGAATTAAATTAGCTTTGTAAGGAAAAAAAAAAAAAAAAAGAGTAAAAAAAACTGGAGTGTAGCTGAACTTTAACTTGTTCCACGCCTCCCTGGGACTCATCCAAAATTAGATGAACAAGAATTAAGGCAGTAGTGCTTTTTTATGTATGTCAAAAAAAATCTGCTTTTAAAAATGTGCATCTGTAGTGATGAAAAGAAAAAATATCTACATTAGATGTATTTTAACTTGCATGAATTTTAAACTGTTGCCAACTGCATGGAAATTTATATGTTCTTTAATAGTTATTTTTATTTTCTTCCTTTTTCGTATTCCTCATTCTTTTGTTTCACAATAAGTATTTCTGTTTATCTGCTCCTGTTCCACTTCCTCTATTCTCCTCTCAAAATATATAGGACGATGCTCTTTAATACTTGAGATACAGTTCTACAATGTCCACATTTTCACTTTTTCACTGAACAAAAATATACAGAAATAAACCAGAGAATTAATCTCCAAAGCTGAACAAAACCTAAATGGTTATCAGTTCAGTCTATTTTACTCGGCATATTGTCGTAAGTTCTAGTATATTTATCTATTTATTCATTATTAAGTACTGATTTAATAAAGTCATAGTTGTATATTGACTACAATTATATAACTGAGACACTGAATTGGTCACATGCATACACAGTGGCAAAGAGCAGAAATAATGTCTTAAGCTTGATATGTGTTTTACAGATACAGAAAATCTCACAGTATGAACAGACATTTTAATTTAAAATCTTCTTAATTCTTGACTGGTACCTGTGTCTTGCAGTAGGGCAGGTAGTAACAAGGCAAAGTATTTCATGCACTTTAGCAAAAAATGCCTTTTTCAACAAATTTACACTAGACAGTAATGAGCTATATTGTGTGGTGCTCAGTCTTAAATAAGTGGGAAGAAGTTCCTCTGCCCAGCTCTCAGGTATTAAGTCTGTACATCTTTTATGTTGACAGTTCAGCTTCAGGCAATAAAATAGAAGAACCTGTTCTACATGTACTGTTTAAACCAAGAGCAGAAAACCTAAACCTCCATCAATCTACTGTCTGTTTTACGGCTTATCTGTGGCAAAAATGAATCATAAGAAAGATTTGTTCTGATTTCACAGACTGATCCATCAACTTGCTGATATCTGTGAACCATGCTTTTCTACAGAGATTGCTAGTAGTGGCACAGTTGTAGTATTAAGCAACTATAACACCAAGCTACTCTCATTTGCTTCCAATTAGAGTATGTAAAACTAGATCTATAAAATGCACGTGCACACACTACATACCCACAGTCATACAAGTTGACATGGTTGGTTTCTTTTTATGCATAAGCATTTTCTAAATTATGTATTCTCTTTTAGAAGTTCTACCACTACCAAAGAACTAGAATAGGAGAATGAATTAATTCTAAATAATTTTTCCTATTAATTTTCCATCCAAATTCTTTGAATACAAGATACTTAAGGATAGGCAGTTTCTTCAGCAAATTACTTGTAAGCTCTTCAAGAAATAATCTATCAAGTTCTGAGCTGTGACTTTTTAAGCTGTGACTTTTCAAAAGACAAACCCTACACGGCTTTATAATCTCATATGTAAAATCTGGATCACAAGAGAAGACAGACAGCAGACAAAGTGTTTTCTTACCTGAAAGAAACAGTTCAACAGAGACTGAAGTCTATTTGTGGTGTTATGTAGGGTGAAAATAGGAAAGAAAAGCAAAATTGAGAATGCTTGAAAAATAAAGTATTTTTCATTAAAAAACAGAAAATTAAAACACTGGGGCAGGAATTCATTTTGCTTTTGAATTCCTTCCCTGCAGTGGTCTCTGCTTTTATGTTAACCTCGTGAAAAAATATCTCAAAAAGTGCAGTAGCAGTGCCATTAAAGTGCCTGATTTCTTTAGTTAAGGGCCACTGGTCAAACCCACAGGGTCCATTCAGGAATTGCTTTCATTGAAATAAACAATCTACTCAGGGCAAAAAGGAGTGGACAGTGGAGAGGTAATGGAAAGGATTTAATGTAGTAACTATGCATGTAATTTACAGCCCCCTTTTTCAGACAGTTATATCGAGACCACAATTTTATAACACATTCAAGCTCAGTGCCAGAAAATAGCAACTAAGCAGAGAAAACAAACAAACAAATAAACAAAAAACTGGGACATTCTTAAAAAACAAAAAAACAAAAAAAAACAATAGTTCAATATGCTTTAAATTGTGATGCAAGAATGAGAAAAAAAAGCGATTGAAAGACACTCGAGTGTAATTTAGTGGCATTTATTCCATAAACATTGTTAAGAAAATGCATAATCTATGGATTATTTAGGTATTTTTACGTATGAAAAAAAGTCTCAAAGTGTAAGCAATCAAGAAACTTCTGAAGGAACAAGCTTACAGAGTTTCTGACCTGATATCATATTCATTTAATCTACTTTAGGAAACTGCTTAAGGAAACATTCTGCTGCTTTCCGAAAGACTGACTTGGGGATTATTGGAGCTGTGTAATTGTCCAGCTGATCAGACTAAAAAGAAACACTTTGGTTTACACTTACCTTGCAGAAATGGGCAATTAATTTGAGACATAGATTGCTGCCTAAAAGTCTTGCCAAAATAATTTCTATGGGAGCAGCTATATATACTTTAAAACATACATATATTTTTTGAATTGCCTCATTTTCTAATGCTCCATCTTTATATAACATCTCTTATTTTCCCCTCGTCTGCAACATAATTATGCAGAAATCCAGCATAAAAATAGGTTGATAGGTTAGCTTAAATATTTTTAATATGTCCAGCAGATGTTTGTTCTTTTTTTCCTTCTTTCTTTCTATCCTTTTTTCCTTTTTTTTTCTTTTTTTTTTTTTTTTTTTCATTCAGCTTTTCATTTGATTTGTATACATCTATTTCTCATCCTCGAAATATGTTCAGTCAATATATGGAAACTGAAAAATAAGTCTGGAAAATGCACATGCTCATATCAGTGCATTGCAATATGTAGAGCATATAATGAGACAGAGCAAAATTCCCAGTTTCTGAAGGGAAAGTTAAAGGAGGAACTTATCACTCACCACACTAACTCCAGAAAGGTTTCTGGTTCTTTTTAAGACATTCTGTGTAAAAGTTGACAGCGTTTCAGTATATAAGGTCCTGCACTTTGGCCACAACTACCCCATGCAGTGTTATAGGCTTGGGGACGAGTGGCTGGATGATTGAGAAGAGGAAAGGGACCTGGGGGTGTTGGTTGATGCTCGGCTGAACATGAGCTGACAGTGTGCCCAGGTGGCCAAGAGGGCCAATGGCATCCTGGCCTGCATTAGAAATAGTGTGGCCAGCAGGAGCAGGGAGGTGATCATCCCTCTGTACTCAGCACTGGTGAGGCCGCACCTCGAGTACTGTGTTCAGTTTTGGGCCCCTCATGACAAGAAAGACATTGAAGCTCCAGAGAATGGCAACAAAATTGGTGAGGGGTCCAGAGCACAAATCTTATGAGGAGCTGCTGAGGGAGCTGGTATTGTTTAGTCTGAAGAAGAGGTGGCTCAGGGGAGACTACATTGCACTCTACAATTTCCTGAAGGGAGGTTGTGGTGAGGTGGGGTTTGGCCTCTTCTCCCAGGCAACAAACAGGACCCGAGGAAATGGCTGCAAGTTGTACCAGAGGAGATTTAGGTTAGACATGAGGAAAAACTTTTTCTCTCAGAGAGTGGTCAGGCACTGGAATGGCCTGCCAAGGGATGTGGTGGAGTTGCTGTCCCTGGCAGTGTTCAAGAGGCATCTGGATGAAGGGATGTGAGACATGGTTGAGTTTGTGGTAGCAATGGTAATGAGAAGACGGTTGGACTAGATAATCTTATAGGTCATTTCCAGCCTTGTGATTCTATGATTCTATGATTCCATGTGTTTTCTTATCTTCAAAATAGGTTCACTTTGCTTTTCTACTTTTGACATAAACTCAGTGTACATAGCAAAAGTAATCATGGTTTCGTGATAAATACTCCTCATTTTGCAATACTTCATTTCAACAAGTAGTACTTGACATTTAGCCTAAAAGAGATGTAAAATGTTACCCTGACAGATGTTTAAAAGGTCCACTAAAATATAAGAGTTCCTCAGTGCAGAAAAAGGTACAAGATGTTATTTTCCCCTCATTTTCCAAGATAATTCATTAAGATAATTAACAGCTCCTAATACACCCCCCCCCCCCCCCCAAAAAAAAAAAAAAAAAAAAAAAAAAAAGCTTAAGAAGTTGGGTCTGAGTGAGAAAGAACTAGTGGAAGTCTATTAATTCTTCACTTAATTAATTAAAAAGAAATAATTAAATAAATAAATAAGAGGAAAAGAAATTACAGAAGATGATACTATGTGAAATAGAATGGATTTCATTTTGTATTAAATGTGTAAACAAGCAAAATAGAAATTACAATCTATCATAATTAGAGGAGCCTATCTACTTGAACCAGAATTATTCAGAAAATGTTGAACTGATTTATAAAAGAAATGTGTGGATTGTTCTGTCTCATATTCTCATACTTTTATCTCTATTTAATATTCAAAGTATTTCAGACCACTATTGTATATATATTTTTATCCAGGCTTGTGTAAAAAATTTTGCTTTTTAATAGTATTCCAGCCTGCATGCTGCACAGAGTGTTTTTTACATTTCTGTGAAGATTCACTCACATTTATTATTTTACAGTTGAAAGAGATGGTATCCTTTATTAACAAGACGCCATGTAATCTGATGGCTCCTGCTGGAGGAAAAATAATATATGCTTTCTATTTTCATGTAAAAGATGAATAAAAGCTAAAAATTACCACAGAAGACACACACAAATTCTTAGTGTGTGTGTATGTGTGCATGTATATATACATATATATAGATAGATAGATATACATATATATGTACCCATATATAGGTAACATATGCACCTTCTAAACTGCAGGCTTTAAGGAAAAGAGAAATTGTGCCATCATAATAGTACAGTAAGTTTAATACTGATTAATAAAATAATGATTTATATCTACATATGAATTTTAAAAAACATCAGAAAGATTAATAGCTATTCTTTGGGAAAAATTACATATAAGATAGCTAAAGATTATCCGATTATTTCGTTTTCATTTTTCCTTTTGAAAGATGTCTGGATGTCTCTCCAAGTAGATTGAAAAACATTTTCAACAAAAAAAAAAAAAAAAGAAAAAAAAAAAGAGAAAAATCACCCTCAATTTTCTAATCTCTCTTAGTGATAAGGTAAGAGAAGCATTTGATTTTTTCTTTTAAATGGTATCTAGTGCTAGAAGCTTCTTTAATAGGAAAAGATTACATGATTTTGTCAGCTTGCCCAGCAAGGTTAGCCATAAATATGTGCATATGTAACAGAAAAAGAATTCTTTTGTAATGCAAAATATTACTTTTTGACAAAATAATATTTCCATGCTGAAGGAATTCTTCAGGATATTCTTGAAAGGACTCTCTTTATAGTTTCTCTTTTAAGTTACTGAAGTTGCAGAAAACTCTCTGTTTCACATCACCTTCAACTGCTCTTAGCAAGGGAATCAAAGTACAAGAGACAGTTTAGAAGGAGATAGGAAAAGCTAAAGGGTGTTAGAAGAAACTGCAAAACATCCTGCATCTTGTATATACTGAAATTACCTTGGAAGACTGCTGAAAACTACCTGCTATGTAGTGCATTGCTACTTACTGTACACTAAAGTTCCCCTAGAAAATACAGATCCTTGGAACTGATCCAGACAGACTGCAAGAGAAGGGCCTTATTAAATTATTTTTATTATCAGTGCATCATAATAATTAAAAAATAGTATAATAGTTATAATAGACAAACAGCATCATCAGTGTAAATACAAAATGCTGTTGCATGAGAGATGGTTAGTTTATGGTAGAGATTTTCTGATTATCATAGATTGTATGAACAAAACTGAAATTCTGTACTGTTGCATTGCACATTATATCATACTTCATTGGCTTCACAATATCACTTCAGGATGTTGATTGAGGAATATGCTCCTGTACCTCTGCATTACTTAATACTGTCAGCCACAAGATCTGTCTAGTTTGTTTGAACTAGGGAGAACACGCTATATGATTTTTTGTTATAAATGAGAAATGGCAGAACTTCCAGAAGTATTCTCCATGACAAAAGCCTGCATTTGTGCTGATCTGCATAACAATCAGTTTACTTTCAGGTCCTATAAATATATAAAATTTAATCATTAGGGGATATATGATTTATATTAGGTGATTAACATAATATGGAGTCAAAAGTCAACCGTTTTTGTACAGCAGACAGTTTGAACCCCCTTTATCAATGCTTCCTTCGTCAGGAAGTTACTTCTCAGGTCATGAAGGACTATTAAATAGTTCAGTAGGAATTCAACAGAGTAAATGGTGTTCACAGACCCACAGAAATATTGTAAAGCTCTCACAATTATAATGTAGTCTTCTGGGGCTGAATTCGTACCACTATGAAGAACAAGATAATCTATATACAGGGAAGGCTATATCACTTAAATATGAAAATTAGAAAGTTACCCTTCCTATGATCCCTTTCAACTCAATAGAAAAAGAGAGGGCAGTTCTGTTTGGATTCTTGTTGTAGAAGCTAAAATTCTTTCGAAGTAAGTGCCTGCACTTGTTTGACTAGCAAACAAATGAAGAATAGTTATTAAATCATGTATCTTAACATTGTGGTTTTTTGCTAATATTAAGTTCTCACAAAAAAAAAAAAAAAAAAAAAAAAAAAAAAAAAAAAAAAGCCTCTATAAAAATAATGTTTTCTCTTTTTGCTAATTAGCTACAAAACTGTAAAAAAAAAATTTCAGGTGGAAAGTGATCTCTGCATTTTCTCAATCATCATTTCACTTCTTTGATTAAATGCCACATAACTGAATATGGGTTTGTTTTTTTTCATGTTTTGGCCAGAATTAAAAAAAAAAATTAGCTACAATTGGAGTCCTCTGGGACACAGGATACCAAGCATGCATGAATTAAATGTTCAGGCACTCAGTTGTTTTCTCCTCCTGGAGAGAAAATGAGAGATCTTAAGTCAAGAGCTTAACACACCACTGGGAAGTACTCAAAGAATATTGTGATGAGTGTCAACAGAATGAATAGAAATATTTAATAGATTGTGAAAATGTGGGAAATGTTGACTTTCTGTTCTTTTCATGATAACTTAGTAGCATATTTGCAAGGAATGCATATGTATGTATTATTTGCAAGGAATGCATGTATATAATCTTTTTTTTTCTTCTACTACATGGTGAGTATAGCAATCTCCTATTCTGCTCTGCTCATGTCTGAAAAGACTGATTTCATCAAAGACATATGCCTTTCACTTCCAAATTGAAAGTAGGGCTGAAAGTTCTTGATGCTTTTAAGTTACTAAATTTTGCTTGAATACACATGGACTCTAATCATAAAGATGAGATAACTAATAAGAACAAAGCTAGCAATAAGCCATTAGTTTGGTGGTAGCGCATAGTGAGGTAAATCACACAGTGCAAATGCTCGGGTACTCCATTCCTGTTGGACACTTGTTTTGAAGAGTAAATTAAAAATAAAAAAAATAAAAATTAAGAAGGAAAAAAAAAAAAAAAAAAGAAGGTCTTTAGGGCAAGAAGGATTTGGGGACATTAACCTTGACAGAGCTCTCTTTGCCCTAAGCAATCTTTATGCTTTTGTAACATGCGCCATCAATGTTTATTTGGAGACTGAGATGAAAATACAATTGTATTTCACTCATGAACTAGTACTTATCTTTTGTTAAATGTATCCACTTAAACACTGACATAGGCTGCTGTTCATGATGCATCGTAAGAGAAAAAACGATTATTCAAATTTGAAAACCTCACATAGTATTTCTTTTCTTATTCAAATATTCCAGTAATTTTGGCTATGTCCAGAATGACTATGTAATCACATTTGAATTACTTCCCCAACTTTTGGAGAACTGCCAGTAAGTCACAAACTTTGACTTCTAAAAAAAAAATGTAGTTTTCAACTAAAAAAAATAATACACTGAATTCTTACTAGAGACAGAAATTAAGATTAGAAGCAATGTTTGTGATTAGAAGAAGTCAAACTAATAGAAAGAGGTTAGAGAAAAAAATGATAAGAAGGGGAGCAGCATGCAAGGGAAAGCAATGACAAGATTAAAAGAGATGCCTTGTGGAAAATAAGAAAAAGGTGATCAAAAGCTAAAAAGCTAATTATAAGATCAGAGAAAGCAGCAACATAACATAATTAGGAAGTAATAAGCAAAATAAAATATGAATGTGAAAACATTAAGTGACTAGAAGAATGATCTAAAATAATAAGAAAGATATAAAAAGGTAGTGCAAGAAAAACTATCCAAGAATGCTCAAGTATGTGAAAAGGAGAAAACATTAAAAGTAAAAGGCTGGAGGAGAAATATAATGATTGGATCAAAGGAATGTGGTAGAAGTCACATAAGTGTTACTAACAGTGATAAAGAATAATAGTAATGACGAAGAGGATGATCGAACTGAATTGTTTTAAAAGTCAGAAACTAAGAACTATTGCTATGGAAAAGAATAAGGATCACAAAAGGAGTAATTCCAGGTACTTTAAAACACCAGCAATATCTGCAATCTGACTAAATATATACTTCCTAATGCACATTTTAGTGCCCATCAACAGTACATAAAATATTACACAGAAATGCATTCATAATAATACAACCTAAACCATTCAGCTGTATCACAAATAATAATTATCTGGGACACTAAAAGATCATGGCAAAAGCTAATCTAATAACTCTTCCATTATCCTTTAATACTTTAAAACTGTGCCGTGAGCTAAACAGTTGTCAAAATTGACTTCTGTTTACACCGAGCTGAGTAACAGTGAAATAAACAGAGATCACTGCTGAGCTCTAATTACAAAAACAAATTGTTCTCTCTGTAATCAAGCTGAAAAGGTTAGTCTCCTTCCCGTCCTGTCCCCCGTTAGACTTTATGCTTATTGGAGGCACAAAGGCGGATGAGAGACCATATGTCATTTGTTGAGCAGATAGGAATTGTAAGAGAGGGGACATAATGGAAAGACCCCACCAGATAAAACTGATTAGCCAGTGCCTTGCAGGGATGAGGCCACAGAGAGCACAATATTGTATTTCGTTTTAACTCAGTTAATGGCATACTCCCTTCTCTTTAAAGTAGAATGGATAAAGCATGGTCTACCAGATAAATGCAATCTACAACTATCCTCCTTCAGAAGGGAGGTATAGACAGGAGAGATTATGCAGACAAGCATAAGGGATTTATTCTCTGCTAAAAACTGAAGATAATATATACTACCGTTCCTCATATCACATATGTAAAATTGCACATGCTCTGTCTTCTGCAAATTAAATATATTGTAAATATTTGGGGAAAGTTAACAACATTCTGGAACTAAACTACGAATAACCCTGCATCAGAAGTCTGCATTCAGATTTCACATTGTGAAGTACTGCTGGTATGAACACTCAATATGAAAGGAAGTAGAATAGCTCACTACTTATCATGTCTTCTAAGTTTTTATTCATTCCTACCAGGGAAAGATTGTGAGCTCTTCACTTTGAAACAACTTCAAGCTTATGTTAGTAGGCACTTTGATGTCCAGCTTCCCACCACTTGGTCCCCTTGCCAATATTTTTCTTCAATCACAATCACAGATTACCTAGTGTCTGGCACCAATATAGTTGTTCATGCCTGAATATAAAATACTGAGTGCATATTAACAGCCATCGTTGCCTGTACCATCACGTCTCTACAGATACGTAATTCATTTCTTGAAAAAAATGCTATTACAATACAACAAAAATAACACAGCTGCTCAGCAGGTACCACTGTGGTGAGAATAACCCATCGCAGTACTACTATAAAAATCTGTTTTACACAAGCCAGTCTCTGCTTGTTCACTATCAGAGACAATACATTTTGCATCATCACTTACGTGGTTTTCCTCATCTGGCATGATACTTACAATCTCTATTTCTCAGCTCTGTGCTCCAGGGACTAAAACTATCAAAGTACAAGGAAAGAGAAACACGAATAAAAATGCAATACCAACCCATCTCATGAACAGAATCAGTCACCTTTGATTTTGTATGTGCTCACAGCCCTATCCAAGACAGCTGCTAAATTACTACTTTCTAACACTGAAAGCCAGCATGAGAAAGACTCTTATTTTACAAATAACTGTACCTAACACACACAGCCTACCTCAGATAGGAATACTGATTCATTATAACAGAGTTTTGCATCTAGAATTCAATTCAAAGAAAGGACTACTGAAAAACTTCATTACGGTGGCAAAGCATACTGTTCTTTTGAATGGTAAATTACAAGCACAAAAACAATAACTAAAAAAAAAAACCAAAAAACAAGGCAATTAAATCTACTTAATTCCCACGTCCTACAAAACTATATCAGATCTAAAAAATTAAGGCTTGTTTAAAGCAAATGGAGTGGGTCATTAACAGCTTGTTGAAGATGTCAATCAACTGAAGATGTGGGAAGAATTTAAATACATGTTAAGTACTGGCAGTCCTCATTTCTTAATTTTTTTCTTGTTTTACTAAGGGGAATATTTCAGTCTTGCACCCCTATTAGAACAAAACACTTCCTCACAGTGAAGATTTCCAATTATAAATCTTTCATAGGAAGTCTCTAATACCAAATGCATTAAGAAACCTCACACTCCGTACTACCTTCTTAATCCAAAATAATTGAATAGAAATAATTTTAAAGTTTGCTATTAACACCTTGGAATTTCTAACATATATATCTAGATGCATTTTATATGCATTTATATTATATTATCTGCATAAACTGACTTTTATAGATGTTGAGATGTTGTTTTATTCAACAATATATACATTATTGTTCTGTATTGCAAGTCTGAATTGTCTGTTAAAGAATCACTTCACAATAGCTATTCATGACTTACATGAAAAAGAAGTCATTCTTCGATATTCTCTTTATAAAGTCTATAAAGCCTATAAAGTCAGTATTCTAAACAGCAATAAAAATTTAAAAATTGAATAGAAATCTGCACCATTTGCTCAGACCAGAATGATGAAAGTACACATTTGTTTGAGTATTTACAAGCAAACTGGGATTTGTAATCTGATTAGGCCTTCAATACAAACAGAAAATATTAAACAAAGAATAGTAGTGGAACTTCTATGCTCTTATCTGTAAATATTACTTATAGTTAAAATATCTCCTTTGAAATCCACAGTTTAAGCATTTGACACCTTGTACTACATAGTGCTAGCTTCTATCTTTCTATAATCCTACTTTAGTAATCTGAAAAGCTAACCTGCTGCTTAAAGCTTGAGACCTACTTTTTTTGCACATTCAAATGGGCATTCATTCAAGCTGTATGCAAGCCAAATAGCTTACATTAAAAAGACAAAATTGAAGGAACAATCATCAAAAATAGATTGAGACTATCATTCAAAATCTTAGCTATGTATATCAGAGGCATTTACCCAAATGATGTAAATGATTGTAGAAGATGAATAAAGTATTATTATTATTATTTTTTTTTTAAGAAGATGAATGAAGTATTTTTCCCCCCTTTTTCCCTCCTTTTTTTTTTTTTCTTTTTTCCTCCTTTCCTGGTTACAGAATCTGTGAAAACAATCACAGAAAATTCTGTGCCAAGCTGCTACAAACTCCAGAAAACTCTAAAAACTCCACCTAGATACAATAACTGCTCACTTATTCAAAAAATAATTTTAAAAAATTACACAGTTTTTTTTGTTTTTGTTTTTGTTTTTTTTTTTTAAGACGTTTGCCATGTTGTTTTTTTTCTTTTTTTCTTTTTCCTTTAAGCAACTTTGCACAGAGGATTTATGACCTTTCGGGCTAGCAAACACTGCTAGAAAAGACCTAATTTTGACAGAAGCAAACTTTTCCTTTTTCTAGGCTGTGGCTCCACACCTTGTCAAGCTAACAAAAACCAGCAGTATAAGACATCTGCTCAGGAAGCATTCCCACCCTGTTCCTTTATGCTAGCACTTTCATGTTATTGGTTCAAGTGGCTAAAAGAGCAAAAAATAACACATCACTGCCAGAAAATAAAATAAACAAAATAAATAAATAAATAGTAATAATAACAATTAAAAAAAAAAAAAAAAAAAAAAAACCCAAACATTCAGATATTTAAGAAGCCATGACAAATCATCAGGAGCTAACACTTGCCAGAGACAATCTGTCACATATTTATCCCTCCCTTTAAGGGAGGTTTTTTTATTCCTTTAAGCTCATTAATTACATCCCAATAATTGGCCTTCCTAGGCACCAACTGCTCCCACTTCTAAAGAAGCCTGGGCACACAAGAGATTTCTAGGATGTGAAGAATCTCTCCATGAAATTTAGGACTACAAGTATCTTTAAATTGTCTTTGCCATATACATGACATAGCTGATACAAACTGCAAAACGATGGACCGTAGGTTTATATATACTTCTGAAGCAACATCATCATAAAATTGTCACAAAATTCAAAGAACAAAAAATAGCTGTATCATGGAATTCAAGAACCGCAGACTCACAGAGTAGTTTGAGTTGAAAATGACCTTCAAAAATCATCTAGCTCCAATTCCTCCTGCCATGATCCACCTTCCACTAGATCAGGTTGATCTAAGTCCCAGACCTCTTTCTAGGAATGGAGCATACATAGCCTCTCTGGGCAACCTGTTCCAGAATCTGACCACTCTCATGGTAAATAATTCCTACTGTATATCCAAGTTAACTCTAGTCCTTTTTAGTTTAAAGCCATTACTTCTTGTCCTACACACCCTGACAGTCTCTCTTGTTTTTCCGCCAGCCAAAGAAAGAAATGATAGCAGAAATAAAAACATTCAGAATATCTAAATACTAAGACTGTCTTTTGTTTCCTTAAATCATACACTTTGTGCTTTCTCAGTACAAAAATTGAAGATATGTTTAAGATGGGATGAAATGGGATGGGATGGAATGGAATACAGTTCAGTAGGAAGAGATCTTTAATGATCTAGTCCATCACATTAAACATACAGAAGAAGGAACAGGAATTCCTTCCTCTTACTTCAGTGTTTTTGGAAATCATTATCTCTCTATGTTGTTGTTGGATTTGATAGCTACCACCATTATGTTAATCTCTTTCTTTTGTAATTAGAATCATGTGGAAATCATAGAGTAGGAATCTGGCATAAGAGGCACAGAATAAGATAACTAGTTGTTCAAAAAGAAAAGCTACCACAACATATCATGTCAACAACTCATATTTTCCACTGATTCTCAAATTGCTTTCGAAGCCAGTTCAAGAAACTGGTCATAATATTTAAGGCTTTTACTAAGTAGGATGCATCCCAGAATAATTTTCTGTTCACTGCACAATAAGACAGCTGCGTCCCTCTAGGCCACTCTTGTGAGTGTGAACTTCTCAAGGCTAGAAATAAAATGTTCTCCTTTGATGACTGTCATTTGATGGAAAATACACAACACAAGAAATAAACAGGGGCTTTGGTTAGATTCTCCTACACTGAGGAAATAATCAAAGCCAAGAGCAATAATGAAAGTTAACAAAAAACAGAAGCTAAACAGCAGTAAAAAGCTATCTGTAAACTGAGGGTTGAAAATCAGAGCCCATCTTAAATTCCTACATGGCTACATTAAGTATCACAGTGTGGTATGGATCTACTAAGATATACATCTTGTCTCTGGCTTCCTAACCACACATCTAATTCTTATTCTTGTAGCAGAAAACTATATGAAACAAGGGAAAAAAAAGAATTCAATAGAGTTCTGGGGTCCCACTATATATTTTGTAAGAAACTAAGCACAAGCAGATCTCACCACATAGGTATAGTGAAATCTAAATTATATGAGTTGTTAGATGTAACAGATTCTGAGGCACCTGGAAATCTGAATGAGGTGTAGGTAAGATGTGAATCTTATGTACTTAGCATACCATATTTACCAAAATCAATGTGTGGTATCTTTTTTTGTCCTTTTATTAGATATATGACTTGAACTTTTTTTGACATTCTCATATGTTTTACAAGAAAACAAGAATCTTTTTTTTTTTTTTTTGCTTTTTCCCTTCAAATGTCACTACTGACAATTTTTATTTATTATTTGCCCAAATTCACTCTCCTCACACACTATATCTACAAAATAGATGGAAGAGCTGCTTTGGAATCAAAATCATTTATCTTGGATAGAACAAATGGCAGGACATGCTTGAAGAGTTTACACCATTAACACATGCCACTGAGAATAAAGCATATAATGCTAATTCTCAGCATTTATCAGGCTAGAATGCAAGCTCAGATGAACAAGGTGCAGATATCCTTGTCTGGCTTTGAGCTGTTCAGCCTGACAGTGCAGTGTACCATAGCTTTACTTTCAAACCTATACTGTTCTTTTGGATGAGGAAATCCTGAATAAAGGACTAATGGCATGGCTCATTTGAATAAGCAAGAAAGCTATTGGAGGGAGATTACTGGATCAAATACACAGAAAATATTTATTTATTGGGTATATTTTAAATATACTTGAGATAATCAAAAGCTCTCTCTGTGTGCTTCTGTGCAACCTGCTCTGGTTGTCCATGCTAGAGTAGGGGAGATGGAACATGTGACATCCTGAGTTCCCTTCCTAGCTCAAACATTATGTGATTCTGAGAGTCTGTTATTCCACAAATTTCAGGTTCTATCTTATCATCTTTTTACAAGAAAAACTTAAAGAAATTTGTTTTTGTAAAGGCAGACAAAGAATTTAAAATCTATTGGAATTCAGTGAGAATCAAAGGAAAAAATGTAAAATCTCTTGTCCTTCTGTAAGTTATGAACCTGTGAAGTTCAAAACTTTAATTCCTTCTTTACAGATTATTTGGTCTAAAAGAAGCAAGCAAGTTAGATATGTCACAATATGAAACTGTTAATACCACTTAACTATTGTACCTATAGCATCTGTATGGTTCTAGCGATACCCAGCACACCTTTGGTCTAGAACAGCTCTCATTCTGCCAGGCAGTTTTAGACAGGGCTCAGAAGTTAGCATAGCCAAGAACCATGGCTATTTAATAGCTCTGTTTGGCATAATTTTTATATTGGATTTTACTTTCTACCTCAGTGAAAATACTGTGTGAAAGACACAGTAATTACAAAAGCGAATAACTTTTCTGTGCTGCAAGGTAATAGAGAATGAATATATTTTTGTAGCCAGATCACAGCACTTGGTTTTGGGGATTGAGAACCCTTGCAGTCAGTGCTTCTCTACAAAGGTAAGATATGTGGGTTCTGACTAATTCTGAGTATAGGCACATTACCAACATGCTTCTTTCTTATCTTCCAACTTTTCCTATGTCAGAATCAGCTGTGAATTTGTAGCAAAATCCAGAAAGCTGCAGAAGACTAGATAGGAGCTACAGTGTGAATGGATCTCACTGCAGAGATCCATGAAGCAGGACATGGAATACAGTAGCAGTGTCACGGAGTTTAGTAGATCAATCTATGCCTGTGACAGGGGGGCAGTAAGCCATCCAAAAATGGGAAGGAAAAGGGAAAAGGGGTAGGGAGATGGGAGCTGGGCTCAAGGGAAAAAAAAAAAAAGAAAAAAAAGAAAAAAAAAAAAAGAAAACAAAAACAGAACAGTGACAATGATCTTAGGAGGAAAATTTATTTTACTAACTATGATATCAGAATGCAAGATAATATAATACAATCTAATTGAAATTGAGACTAATATATCAAATAAAATAGGAGAGAGAGAGAGAGTTTCTGAGACCAATCAAACCGGAAAGCTTGGGACAGCTAGAAAGCACCCTCATGGCACCCCCTGCAAGGCAGTAAGAGTGAGCCCAAAACAAAGAAGGGGCCAGATCCCATGACTTCTGTGACATATAGGGACAGGTACCCAGAAATGGAGCATTAACACTTTAATTCTCGGTGCAATACATGATGTTATTCTGTGGAATATCCAAAACCAAATTCACAAAACCACGACAAGCAGCCTAAATGTGAAATGAAATATCTCCAAGATGTACCATTGAATGCCGGAGTGTGTTAAGATCACAAGTGTTTGACTGAAAGGAAAGTAAGCTTCTCTGAGGCTACCAAGGGAGAAAACACTGGAAAGTTAATCCTTATCAATTATATGGGTGAGTTTAAAGAAGATTTGTTAAATCACATTAAACCACTTTGTGGGTATTCTTATATTCTTGTTCTTTTATTTTTATATTTATTCAGCACTAAAATGCTTCTGATTCAGCTTACTATGGTTCACTTTGGAATTGATATAAGCTTAGCCACTTTTAAGCACATTTTAAGCACAAATAAAGACATCTACACTGAGATTTAGAATGATGTAAGTAATCCACCTGTAATGCTAATTTGGACAAATTTTCACAGCTGCTCCAATGCAGAAAAAGACAAAGGCATTAAGACATGCACTAGAATGGGAAAAACAACAACAACAACAAACAAACAAACAAACAAAAAACAGAACAAAACAAAAGAACAGTGACAATACTGAACAGTGATGATAATAAACTGATGCTTATATTCCTAAGTGGCATTCTGCAACTCTTTCTCTGTGAAAGAGCTCTAAAATTATCTTTCTAAAGATGAGGAAAGTAAAAATGACAATGGTGTAAGGAACAGGGCTAAAAAAAAGCATTCAATGAGTTGTGTAACAAAGGAAAAATTAAAATGTCTGAAAAATACTGACTTTGATATGGTATAACAAGTAAAAATGTAGACTATCTGTACATCTATTTAATTGTTATTCCTATTCACTAGAACACTCAGGAAGTGTGAGAACAAAAATCATATCTAGTTGAAATTAGGAAATATTGGCAGTGACTAAACACTAAAAATATAACCAATATAACCTGTGTTTGTTTGTTTAGTTGATGTTGTTCTTATGGCCATTGTTTTTCTCGAAAAAGGAAGAAAATTTTGCATTTTTACTTGAATCTTATATACAAGTACAACAAATGCGTATCTCTTTCTTAAAAATAAATAAATGAATAGATAGATAGATAGATAGATAAATAAATGAAATTTTGAAGAGACAGACTTGAGTCAACTAAATCATAAGTTAAAGGCAAAATTCAAGATGAAAATGAGACAGCTGTCTTAGATACAAGCTCATTTTTATTGAAAATTGACTTAGACAAGAGGAGGGAACATTTTAGTGACAAAGGGAATTTTTTTCTGTGGATGGAACATATCCAAGAGGAACAGGCATCATGTAAGCCAGTGTGGAAAACAAAACAAAACAAAACAAACAAACAAAAAAAACCAACATGTAATTTCTGATGAATTGTCATCAAGTATAAAAGCAGAAACGGAATACTCAAAAAGAATTAAAGCTTACCATATTTCGTAGTTTACCACTTTTGGGTCAGGGAATAGCAAAGAACTTCAGCAAATAAAATCCCAACTGAACAAGACACATAAAAATTGGAAACCAAATATTTACTTGATTCTATACAGTTTGTAGTTATTTGGGTTTTTATTTTGTTTTTTAAAAGGAGAAAAGAGAAAAGAAGAAAAAAAAACAGCAGCAGTGAGGAATCTGATGTCACAGATACCTCATAGAGCCAGTGGAAATAAAACTCAGTGTAATCATAATGCCAAGATACAAATTATATAGGAATGATGAAGTGCATTGCACTTAAATTAACTAGTCCAAGATTTCATAAGGGGATATACATTGCTAAAAGAATTTAGTTTTTAGTCCAGGGTGAAAATATAGTTACTACTGTGCCACGCTGTAGTGTTGGCCAAAAAATCTCAAATTCAGTGCCATTGTAGAAAAGAAAAAAGCAAAAACGTCACTACACTTAATGTTTAACTTCAAAAAATGGGAACTGCCTGAACATGACAGTGCTTTTTAAAAGAAAACTGAAAAGGGCACGTAAAAGACTAAATGCTTGCAGATAGTATAACAGACTGCTTAGAGATACTATATTAGGATTTCAGAGTAACTGTATACCACTTACCAAAAAAACTTTAAATGGACAGAAAAATGGCCAGCATGGAAAACAGCAGAGTAAAGGAAGCTATTAGAAGTAAAAATATTCTCTTAAAAACGTGGGAGTTGTGTAAATTAGGAATAGAAAAGCATAAAACTAAACTGATGAAAAATTACAATAAAATGTTACATAGGGAAGGATGGAAAAAGTTTTGTAAACTATTTGTTTGGGACATAGTAAGTAATAATCAGAATTTTTATAAGGAAAAGGGAGGGGAGGGGAGGGGAGGGGAGGGGAGGGGAGGGGAGGGGAGGGGAGGGGAGGGGAGGGGAGGGGAGGGGAGGGGAGGGGAGGGAAGGGAAGGGAAGGGAAGGGAAGGGAAGGGAAGGGAAGGGAAGGGAAGGGAAGGGAAGGGAAGGGAAGGGAAGGGAAGGGAAGGGAAGGGAAGGGAAGGGAAGGGAAGGGAAGGGAAGGGAAGGGAAGGGAAGGGAAGGGAAGGGAAGGGAAGGGAAGGGAAGGGAAGGGAAGGGAAGGGAAGGGAAGGGAAGGGAAGGGAAGGGAAGGGAAGGGAAGGGAAGGGAAGGGAAGGGAAGGGAAGGGAAGGGAAGGGAAGGGAAGGGAAGGGAAGGGAAGGGAAGGGAAGGGAAGGGAAGGGAAGGGAAGGGAAGGGAAGGGAAGGGAAGGATGCCAGAGAAACAGTGCATCATTGAAGGTGACAGAAAATCAGCATATACTGCAACACTGAAAGATAAGGTCACTAGCAAGCTTCCCCTCCAACAGGAAGAAAAAAAAAAAGAAGCACAGTGCAAAGGAGTCTAGGGAGATTCCAGCACTGCAGTTATTCTGGGGACATAAATCAGTCATAAAAATTGCCTGCAACTAGAAGACTAATAGTTTACGTCTTAGAGAAAAATGGGTAAAATGACTACCAACAAATCAGCAGACGAGATGGAATCCAAATATGAAATAGGAGCATTGTAACACTATCACTTAAGTTAGCTTTGGTGCCACACAAATATAACACAGCAAACATGAATGGTAAAATGTGTGATTGTGAAGAGCTGCAGATAGCTGTTGTGGTATTGTGTGACTACAATAAAATGGCACATGGGATTCAGTGTCAACACATGCAGGTAATACACACGATGGAAAACAGCAGGAACTGTCTAAATGTAAGCTATGAACTCTAAAACAGATCTTAGTATTATCCTGGACAGTCGAGTGAAGATTTCAGATCACAGACCATGCAGAGATCAATTAGAATGGGAAGCAATCTTGGAGAAGGAATAGAGATTTAAACACAAAACATTGCTCTGTTTAAATCCACAGCTGCTGTGTCTAGATTTCTTATGCAGTTCTGCTCATTCCATGTTCAAAAGAATATAATAGAAATAAATATGATCAAAGTTTTGAAAAGGCTTTCATAAGATAAGAGATCAAATAAACTAAGTTTTTTTTTTAGCTTGAAGAAAACAGGACAAGAGAAAGTATGGAAAGATTTGTGAATTGTGATTGTCACTGAGAGGACTAATAGGAAACAACTATCTACTGTTTCTCCTAAAGCAAGAACTAGGCACTGCCAGTGAAGTTATCATATGGCAGCTTCAATTGACAGAACTGTAATTGTGCACACACCTAAGTATACTGTGGAGATCATTGCTCGGGACATTATGCATGCAAAGGCTCCAGAAAACAATTGGACAAATTCATAGAAGAAAACTCCAGCCGGGATTGATGCAAATGCATCTTATTTATTTTCTTGGATTCTCTTCTTTCGCTTTTAAATACAGAGAAAAGTAATTGTCCTACAATCTTGTTTAATCACTGGAGAATGAGTGAAAATTCCACAAGGTGACTCAGATATTGCAGCTAGGTGAATCACTGAATTACCTTCAGCTGGTCTAAGTGAAGTGCAAACACATGTACATTTGCCATAGGCTGGACGACAAGAGTTAATTTGTTACCTGACAGAAACTTCCGCAGCTCAACCCTTACTAGACAGCTGTATTCATATGTTTTTAAATGCCTGCAGATGTATATCTTATGTACCAAAGAAAATGTTTAAATCAGTGCAGTAGTTGCTGAATCAGTGCTTACACTGCACCTTCCCCTCGATTTTTATTACTCTTCCTCTCATATCCATTATTCTGAATGCCAGAGAGCTATTTTTAAGCACTTAGTTCAGTTTAATAAAATATATTAAAATATCTACACCAGAAAAATTATAAGAATTTCTTATTAAGAATTTATTTTCATAAAATCAAACGCATAAATAGCTAACTACATTACTAGTGCAGACAAGATGCATTTTACAGGAATATCATTTTACAGTGTACTCTACTACAGTGACATGGAAAAAAAAGAGATGAAATCTTGATTATGATTAGTCACAGAAAGTATACATGATTTTTATATATATCACTGACTAAAAATGTTAGATGTTAAAGAGAAAATTTGGCCACCCACACAGTATTTAATATGATCACTATTACTGCAAAATTAGCACTATTAGATGAACTTACATTTCAAAATTTTAAATCAATCTCTCCTATTCCCGAAAGGATAATACTTAATTATGCTTATTTACAAAGGCTCCTCTAAAAGTAATGCCTCTTGTTTTATTCTGTTGACCTCTAACATCAGGGGCAGACATTGGTGGTACGGCAGTAGAGGTGAAACCTTCCCACCAGTATTCCGTTACATGTTGTTGCTGTGTGACAGATGGCAGCAGAGAGGCAGTCTGACAAAATGGAGTCTGATATGGAACTGTGTATGAAGCACAGATGTGCCACTGAATTCCTTCTCATAAATAAATTCCTGAATCAATAAATGTCAATATTCACTGATGCTTGTTGAACGTTTTTAGAGACCAGACAGTGGATGTGAGCACAATGAGGCAGCAGGTGATGTGTTTCAGCATTGGTAACAGTGACAGTGGTCACCTCCACTGGTGCAGATTTTTATCAGCACAGCATGCAGGTTCTTGTTTATTGCTGGCAAAAAAAAGCATAGCTAACAGAGGTGATTTTGTGGGAGAGGTAGTTGTAGCTGAGAATTTGCTCTATCAAATTGTATTATTGTGCTCTTTGTATCTGCTGTAGATCCCATGAAAATAAAAAGGAAATATTACTTTTAGAGCAACATACATAATATCATATTTAATTCTAGCGTTTATTAGGATGAAACTTTCTGGTGATTTTCTATGAAAATTAAAAATAATAATACCAAAAACTACTTAGTCAACTTTCAAAAAGGAGGTAATTAATGCCAAAATCACAATCTTAGAGTAATAAGTTTGTCTGTCAGTATTGACTCTTGGAAAATGATGCATGACAACATATAGAGAAAAGCTGTGTAAAGCTCTAAATTAACCAAAGTTATATACTACTTTACTATAAAGCCAGTTTTGCCTTCTTATTTTGTGAACTATACACAGCCTGTGAACTGTATATCTGACTGTAAATAACAAAGCCTGAACAAACACAATAGGATCCTGGTCTGAATCACACTTTCTACCATTTTGAAAATATATATCAGTAGCCACTAAAAACTATCACTATTTAAGAATATCATGAAAATTTTGAGGTTACTGTAAGAATTTATTTATTTATTTTTAAGTAGAATGGATGGTTGTGTGGTAAGAGAAAAATAAACAGGGAATAGTCAAATTTCCCAATGTAAACTGACAATCTTGAAGAAAAAAAAAAAAAATCTGGATGAAATGTTATTTCAGTACTTATTTATCAGTTAACAAATTTGAAATAGCAAACACAAAAGCATAAGACAGTCAGAGGTATCTGACTTGCGCAACACATCAGATTCCCTGAGACTTTTACTTCTGAAGGGTACTTACAGAATTAAGTATTTTTTGTAGTGTCACTTTGAACATGAGAAATTATGTGACACATTCTTGACAATCCTGTTCAATTTGCCAAAAAATGTAGTTCAGTCTCTATCTGTGTGAGCCTTGCAAGAAAACAGAATATGTTCACCATTAATAACACTGATACTAAATAGCATCTTGTGAGACCTGATCTATATTGTGAAGTATTGCTGGCAAAGCTGTGTCATCTGGAAGTGTGAAAAAAATGACAAGGTCGGTTCACACAGCTATTTGAAGGAAAACCCTGTCATGCACATAGCCGTACCAGTACATATTTAGCTTAGTTTATCTCTTTCAGGGAGAGAGTACAGAAAATTTAAGAGAACTTTTTGTGCCAATGTGTGCTACATCTTCAGTAGATAGCTCTAGCAATGGAGTTAAGAGTGGCAAGTATTCTGCTGCAGATAAACCTCCTTTACCATCATTAATGACATGTGCTACACTGGTTGTGATACAAGAAGTTAGACCTCAACCATCTTAAGAAAATATTTACTTAGATTTAATAAGATTGTTACTGTATGTTTGTGAAATGCCAGTTGATGCTTAAATGTATTTGCCAGGGATTAGAAGCCATTTCAGAATCCACTGTTCTTTAATGAACATACAAGAAGCGCCTTAGAAGTAATAAGTTAGGTTTAAGAAGATCATGAATTACTTCAACTCACCAAGTGATAAAAATTTACTGAAATTAACACTATGTATGATACAGATATCTTATATAGAGGTTAATCCTTAATATTTTTAATTCATGTCTGGATATTTAATTAACATAAATTATAATGGCTCAAGCGGTCAGATAAATTTATTTCGGTTTTAAGCTGAGGACCATAAAATTTAAGACCATCCCCTTCTTTTTCTGCGAGTCATTTCAGTAAAATGTTTTGGCACATAGGGGTTTTTAGAAGCCAAAGTACAGGTTGAGCTCAGAGTCTAATTTTAAATCTCCAACATGCTAGTTTTTATTGCTTCTGGCGCCAGTTTTCGCCATAACAAATCAGGAGAAAAACCAAATAGATGAATATTTAACCAAAGCATCAAAAGCTATGAACCTTACACAGTCACCCAGCTCTGTGAGTGAAAAAACTGCTTCCAGCTATAAATACATGGAAGAGAGAACAACAGCTGTGCAAATAGAAATTATATTCCTCAAATGGAAGAGAGATTCAACATCTCTACGTCATGACACTGATGAAATGAGAACAATTTGTTGAATAGAACCATTAGCATCTGTAGTGTAAGTAAAACACAAAAGCCAAAAAGTTGAGATAAGAAATGGCTAATGTGCAAAAAGCTGTTTCCTAAGGAAAAAAAATACTGAATTGCAGTGAATCATTCAAAACTTTAGACATCAACAAATACTGAACTACATGAGAGTTATTCACCTCATGAGTGTTTTGAGGGCATGATTCATGTAAAATAGGTCAAATTAATCATGTTCCAAAAGTATCCGTTTCTCTCTTCATTAATTCTAAAGTGTTTGTCAATTAATTAACTATATATAATGAGGGTGAGTCTCACAGAAGTAGGGAATATGGAAGATTAAATAACAGGGACCAGGTTCCCATGAATTTGTGCACTGTTCTCTTCTTTAGAAGTGCTGAAAATGTAGAGGTTCAAGTAACTAAGCTTTTTTTCAGTTTTCTTAATGAACAAAACTTTGAGATCCAGGTTTTCCAGTTTCCTTCTACTTCTGGCAGATCAAATATTTAGGAGAAAATCTGACCTTAGTTTTGAATTGATTTTTGGAAAGGTAAAATTCACTCTAAATAGATGTAAACTAATGTTCTCTGGATTTCATTAAAATTTTAAAGAATATTTTTGCTGCCTTGAACTTTTTTCTTTTCTTATATTTTATCAGATAATCTGTTTCTAAATCTGTTCTTAAATCTGTTCCTAACAGTAAGCTGAACAAAGACACTGCATCTCTAAGTAAATATATTATCATTATAATAATCCATATTTTGATAAAATATTTTTGTTCAGTTAAAAATGTATAATTCAGCAAAACAAATACCACACCATGCTTGTCCAGAAGGGGTAAGATGGTACCACTCCACTGACTCTGCTCTGAAAAGAGCAAGTACTTGTCCAGTACGGAATACATTAGTCCAGTTTAGATTTTTTTTCAGTTGCAGCTGGTCGTTGGGAAAAATAAAAATGTTGATCATGTTTTTTTTTCAAATAATTAATAAACTCAACAAAAACATACTAACTCTGAGAGGTAAATAGTCTTCTTCAGAAATCCAAAACTGTGTCTGTTACTTGTTTTTTCCCTTCTTTTTAAATGTTCTCTTCCTAAAACTTAAAATTCCAAGATTTTTTTTTTTTTTGCTTTCTTCTTCGAGTAACTTTTCCTCTGTCTATACACACTTGTGCAGATCACAAAAAAAACGACTCAAGTCTACAATGAAGTAGCTGTACATTATTCATCTTTCAAGTATGCTGGTAAAAAAATAAAGGTACAAGAGTCTTTTAATAAACAATAAGACACCTACTGTTGTCATGTACATTTGTGAAAAGTTGCTGAAGTGTATTAAATTTGCAATGGTCTGAAATTCTACTGACAGCTCATTTTAAAGAGTTTAAAGATATCTTTACACTTTAAATAGCAAAGAAATTTTTAGTCTTTAAATAGAAGCTTATTTTGTCTTACATAAAGAGGTTAAACAATTCCTTAAATCATTTAAAAATATTAGCAAATTACCAATGGGGCATTTCTAAAGCTCAGACAGAAGCTAATTCTCATTGATCATCTAACTTACCTTTGAAAGATTATGACTATGTCAAAATTCTAGCAATTTAAGCATTTCTGCCGTTTTCCATATAATGACAAAAACATGAATGTACACAAAATAAACACATAAAATTAAAAATAAAGGAATAAATATATGAATAATGAAGAATGAATAAATATCTGAATTTAATACAAATACGGATATTATTATTTTTGTTCACATGAAAGGTATCCATAGTTGAACTTCATAACTTTTATAGCTATCTATTAAAAAGTGAAAAATAATAATATAAAATCAAGAAATATATTACTCCTTTAAATTGGAAAAAAATAAATTGGGATAAATGTACAGACACACTGCCTTTATGTCACCTTTTCTTGCAGTAATAATGTCATAGGGACAATAGGCAGAATTCTCAGCTTGAATCAAACTACCTAACCATGCCGAGCTCAGATAGTAGAAAAGAAATGAAACTAATACCAGCACACAAAGTTTAGGACTATTTATTTTCATCTGTGCACAGGGATCCAGCAGACACTTCCCTTGGCTGTGTAGGTTACAGATATCTCGCACAAATTTTTCCACTGTATTGAAACAGACAAAATTCCACTTTCGTTTGTTGTTCTGTTGTTCTTAGTCTTACTCAGAACTTTTAAGGCTTGATCTTATAACTAGCTAGAGATCATGTTCAATGGACAACCTAAATTACACTTTCAAAAATAAGCATATAAGCTATTAAAACGTTCAATTTTTCATATATTTAAGATACAGATTTTGTTTAAAAAATCAATTTTTTCATGATCATCTGTGAATAATATCTTATTTGTGCATGTTGTTTACATATATAAACACATCACACTACATAAATGTTTGCACGAGGGGGACTATTAAAAGAACAAGAAAGATTTTTGACAATTGCATGCCCATTCCCACTGATTTATATGATGCAATTTGTACACATAGAAAAAAATATGATCATATACTGAAAAGAAAAGCATTTACATGTTTTAAATAAATTTTTGGTCTTTTCTATGTCACACTATGATTTGGTTATACTGGGCATATGCTCCTCTCCATTTCATGCTGCAAAGGGGAGCAGATGGAATTAAATACAGCTTGGCATGCAGTATAGAGGAAGCCATGGAGCTGTATTTTTTAGTACTACACAGGCACTACCAGCTACATATACATTAGAGATGAAACACAAAAAAGGGCATGTCACCTTCAGGAAAGGGTAGTAGTCAGGGAACATCTGTTATACATGCAGTGTTCCCTGTAGAAAAAGCTGAAACATGATGAAATATGCATCAAAAGTTCCCTATGCACTGAGGTACATTAAGTCCCTTTCAAACCATATGAAGCCCACTTGGGGAAGGGAGGTTATTTGAGTGTGGCAGCTGGAATAGAAGAAAGCAGCAGCAGGGAATGGAAACCAGCTGTTCTGCCATTCTGGAAATAAAGATGGGCAGTAGGCACATAGAGGCTGATACACTGCATGCATATATCATGGCATACAGACAGGAGACAAAGTTTCACTGAGCGGTAATTAGCTAACCATGTTGAAGCTCTATGTCTGAGCAAAGTCCTCGTTAAATCCTAAGTACTATTACAGTATATCAGGGATACTTGTTGTGAAGCACTGCACAGCTCACATTCTTTTCAGTTCTTTCACATGGTGAGCTCTTCCCATAAAAGATGCTCACAGACAAAAGAGTATAGAACAGGTCAGTGCAATTTTTCCCTTTCAGTACACTTTACTTAGGACTAGACAGTACATCTCACCCTTACATTTAATTATGATATCACATAAAGCAGGGCTAGAGTGGATACCCTGGCCCTCAGAAGGTTAAAATAAACATGATTATTACTGGGAAATGTATATTTAACCTGTTTAAAAAACACCATGCAGGAGGATTCTTTAACGTACAGAGGCAGCCAAGCCAGCTTCAGTACCTAAATATCTTTATTGCAAATTCTTCTCCGTATTGAACATAAATAACTTTCCTAACAAACTTAAAAAAAAAAGAGGGAGGGAGGGAGGCAGGAAGGCAGGAAGGCAGGAAAGAAGGAAGGCAGGAAGGCAGGAAAGAAGGAAGGCAGGAAAGATGGAAGGAAGGCAGGAAGGCAGGAAGCAGGAAGGCAAGAAGGAAGGAAGGAAGGAAGGAAGGAAGGAAGGAAGGAAGGAAGGAAGGAAGGAAGGAAGGAAGGAAGGAAGGAAGGAAGGAAGGAAGGAAGGAAGGAAGGAAGGAAGGAAGGAAGGAAGGAAGGAAGGAAGGAAGGAAGGAAGGAAGGAAGGAAGGAAGGAAGGAAGGAAGGAAGGAAGGAAGGAAGGAAAAAGGCAGTCATTGCCTTATTTATAACAACTTTTTTTTAATTCACAAAGACTTTTGTTATACCTAGCTCTTTGCTCCTTTAAACTAATCGAAACTCTGAACAAAAACAGTTCACTCAGTAGTTGCATAAACCACTATTTTCTTCTGCTATATCACCTCTCTGTTGATTCTGAATTTGTCCAGGTCTGACTTAAAAATGAGTACAATGTCTGTCATTAATGCAACTCTGGCCTAAATTAAATTATACCATTTTTTCTTCCTCTGAAAACCAGAAGAATAGAACAGCAGAAGAGAAGTAAGTATACAGCAAGAAAGGACCAGAAAAAGGACAGAGTGAATTGTATACAGAAATTAAAAGACACACTTTGTTCCAGAAGATTTAAAAAGAAATAGTGTTATTCTAACTGACACATTACTGAATGGAATAATTAATTCCTGTCGCTTATTTAAGACACTTCTGTTGATATGTGTTCCCCAGATGGAAATAAAACTAATGATAACTAAAAATCAACTTCAGGTTTCAAGCTAACAGACATTAGCTTTAGAGCAGTCCTATCTGCAGAACAATTTTTTTCAATTTGGTAACAAGAACGTGGCTGGAATGTAAAGTAGGATTATATCAAAACTTGAGCAATATCACTTCTAATCATATCTATATTTTTGTTTGCTTAGTGAGAGGAGATACAATCATACAATGATGATATAAACTGAGAAAGAAGGGAGAATATGTATATGCTTTAATTGTCTCCTTTATGTAACCTGATAAACACAAACATACACAGACTGGGAGGGAATTATCCTCTAGTCCCATTACAATAGTTTGTATGATATTAAGTGTCCATTCAATGCATAGATGTATGCCCTAAAATTTCCATTAACAAAAGTAAGCATAGCTAGAGAACATCCATTTACCATCGAGAGGAATGCATAAATCCTGTAACGATGAAAGCTACCAGTTTTATGATTTCCTCATTTCAAAAGTTGTTGATCTTTCTATGCCCCCACTTTTCTTTCAATTTACAAAAAGAATCTGAAAATAAAAATTGTTAGCTGAAGATAATGATTTTGACATAGACGGGCCTCATTTTACTGATAACAGCACATACATCTCTTGCTCTTCTAGTGGGAATAAAGCAAAAAAAAATAACTAATGGATTCTAAGACTTCCAAGAACAAACTGCAACACAGTGACTGAGCTCAGCCCCAGGAAAGGCAGTGTGAAAACAGGGCATATAGAAAGGAAGCAATGAGATTTACACTAGCAACAGGCAAGGAATAATCTGCTTTGTTCCCTCAAAAACAAAGCTACAGCACCTAAATGTTAAAATTTACACTTACACCTCAGACAAAAGACTCATGGTAACTGACTTGATCGTGAAGTGCATTTTATGTACATTAATTTACAAATAAGATCATCCAAGAACACACTTCTGTTGTCTTTTTTTTTTTTTTCCACTGGTACAGTTTAAATCCTTTAGGGTATTGGCAATAATATATCTAAATTGATTTGGTTGTGAAGCTTATAATTAAATCAATTTACACAAAAAAAGAAAAAGACAACTTTCAAACGTTGAATGAATTTGTAATTATAAAAAAAGTAGAAATAATGGTGGGGGAGGAAGGGGAGAAATAAATTAACTGAAAAATGTAGTATAACACACTAAATGTTCCAAAGACCATGCTGTGCTGAATGGTTATAGTCCCTCTTTTATTTATTTATTTATTTATTGTCTCTCAGTGACACGTTCTGTGTGTGTATAGGTGCAGAAATTTCTGCATGCACTGAAAATCAATTATAGAAATTTCCCCCATAATCTGAGGCTAAATCTAATAATTAAAAGTGATATACACCATTCACAAAACTTCACAGTTACTATGCGATAACAATCTGCCAGAAGCTGAAACGTACCTGATTAAAAATCTGGTTTGGCAGAACTCAACTCTAGTTGAAAAGCAGGATAATAGGCAATAACAAAGGCAATAATAGGCTATGGTACTCTGATGCAAAGTGCATTCACTGTCACTTCAGCTGCCAGGATGTTTGCAGTTTTTCTATTTTGTATCAATGAAAGAAGCTAAGAAAGTAGTCAAGGTATTAAGCTAATCCATTTCTTCTCCATTACGGTGCCACTGCATATCCTTTTCTCATTTCTTCCCAGACAAGCTCCTGTTTCATCAGATTTCTCCTTCCTCACCTGGATAGCTTTGCTTGAACTCCAAAGCCACTCAAGTGAGCAGAACATGCTACAGAGAGAAGCTATGCATAGAAACACACTCCTTTCTAACAAGGAAGCACCAAACAAACTAGACTGCTTCTAAACACATCTGGCTATCACTCAACTCACACGTCATAAAGTGCCACTCATGAACCTAGACTCAGTATCAAAATAACTGACAGGTGAAAAGTGAGCCTGAATTCTCAGGTAGAATAGAAGGCCATCTAAAAATAAAACTTAAAAAGACATTCAACATAAAAGCAACAGAGGGAGAAAAACGGCTTAGTCTTTATTTTTCAGAAGTATTTGCTCATTTTTTTCACAGTAATTTCCTCAACAAATATATCATAGATCACTGGATATGAACATAAGAAAGGTTATGACAGTCAACTGCGCAGCAAAGGTGACTGACTCATTCCTCTGGTGTGATCATTAACTTAGATTCAAAGGGGGAATATTTTTCTAGTTTCTCAAAATGATGCATCACAGAATATTTGCATACCTTGGTGAGTCTAAGAAACTCTTGCAAACATGTTATCTAGATCAGCTTTAAATTGCCGAGTTTAAGGCACTAAGAATATTTGACATTTTTCATAGTACACCTATAATTAAAAGTGCAAAATATTAATCTAAAAACTAGATATCAAAAGATACCAACAAAAGATTCAATGTGAACCACAGACTTCACAAGAAGGAGAACAGTTATAATGCTACACATTCTCTTGAATTCAGAAATACTATTCTCTTGACCAAAGTATTAACAGTAGAAAGTTAGAAAGGAAGTTCTGTCAGTTTAGATGTAATAATGAATGTGTTAAATGCACCAGTGTGGATATTGAGCTGATATAAGAAAATCATTGGAAAGTTCAGAAAAATTATTCATAAAAAATTCTGATAATATCTACTCTGCTGCAGTTAGATAAAGTAAGGTATTCAATTTCAGGGATCTTTCTTTTTAAAAATTGAAAATAAAAATGCACAAGTTACTACAGTCTTGTTCCATGAACATATTCAGTGGAGCAATCACAGAATTACAGAATCACAGAATTGTAGAGGCTGGAAGGGGCCTCTAGAGATCATGGAGTCCAACCCCCCTGATAAAGCAGGCTCCCTAGACCAGGTTGCAAAGATAAGCATCCAGGCAAGTCTTGAATGTCTCCAGAGAAGGAGACCATTAAAAAGTAGAGTTAATGGTTTTCATTGAGATGCAAAATATCTGATACAGTCTTTATTCTTTAGACAGTTGCATGCAAGTTTGCGTCAGCTTTGTTCCATGTGTATTTTCATTGTGATTATGAAGAAAGTGTTGTATTTTCATGTGATATTTAATCTTTTTTATTATTATTTTTTTAATTTTTATTGCTGAAGATTAACTCCAGCTCTTTTATCCTAGCCACATATATCTTACGTTAAAAATGTGTAGTTTCCAGGTTCCAGAAAAACCTGGTAAAGTGGTCTTAGAGGAGTTTCTGACACCAGTGTTAAAGTTTTCTTTCACTCTTTCTTCGTGGATGTACCTCTGATTTTCCTTTATTCTTAGGATCCATGCTACCATTAACCAGGCAAAAGCACGTGCAAAAATGCCCTCTCTATGGGATACAAGTGTGAACATCAAGCATTTTGAAAGCAAGATTTCTGTTGCACAGTGAGTGATATACTGAACAACAACAAAACTAATAATATAGTAATAATAATCTGCCAGAGATATATTAAATTAGAAAAGCACCGAAAAATCCAAGAAATGAATAAATTATAAGCAACTAGAAAAAAACATCCCTATCTCTACACTGTTTTACAGATTATAAGATAAACATTCTCAGGACTTACTAAGAAAGTTTAGAATGAACGTGTTTTTGTTGTAGATATCATTTATGGATTACAATATCATTTTCATCTTTGTATGTCATTTAAAAAAACACTGATTGTAGTTTTTATGCACAAGCCACAGCAAAATAAAAATATTATTCTATTATTTAAACATAAAATGTGAATAATACATGCTACTCCAGGTGGAATCAACAGGAATTTTTATGTAACTTGACAAACAGTGTTTAACAGTGTTAATTCGTGTGAGATTTGTAAGTAGGATGATCTTAAACTGTCTGAACCTGTGAAGGGGTTTAAAGTCTCAGGAACAAAATGGGGAAAATAAAAGGTAAGCAAAACACACGTCTAAAATCATTCCACTGAAAAAGTAAGTCATAGGGAACAAGCTCCTTTGTAAGACAGCCAAATCAGTATAAGTAGGGAATAAGTTGAGAAATCTGATCTGATCAAAGACAGACAGATATTTTTATGCAGAAAATAGCTTAAAATTTACAGAGAAGGAAAAAATTAATATCTGAAAGGAGACATGGCTTATTGTCTCAATGTATTTTAAAGGCCTTTGTTTTGCCCCTCTTTTCTAGAAGTTAAATTATTTTGGAATCTTTAAACAGAAATAATCATGTCTGAAACTGCTACAAAACACTGAATTCCTACCCTTTAGCACAACCTAGAGAGATGACAGAACTGACAGAAACACAACTTCTGACACTGCTTCAGGTGTCACCATAGAAAATTAAGCATTCCACCCCCATTTCCCAGACAACAATTCTCCTCTAAAAAAAATGCAATCCTCTTTCTACCTGAATCACATACATTGTATTTCTTACTCTTCTTCAGCGTGGAATGGAATGGAATAGAATAATGTGTAGAGAAAGCCATTTTGTTTATTGTCTTTCAAAAGAGAGAAGTTATGTTGGACTAAAAGCCTTGATCACCAATACTCAATGAGAAGCTATCATTGATTTTATTGAAAACACTACACTGCACCACATTTGTTACTGTAATGATTTCTACTCCCAAAGATGCTTGCTGTTGGTTCAGTTTTTGTAATATGCCAAATGATTTTATTACCACATACTTGAGATGGAGGTAAACAAATATATGTTATTACCATTTGAAATTGTATTTTTTAGGGGAAAGAAAAGTGATTTATCTCTCTACGCTAATTATTTATTTTCTAATTATTTATTTTTTCTTAGTAAAAAACATTACATAAACATCTGCTGCTGCAAAGCAGTGGCTAACAGTACTTAACATCCATAGTTCAGTATACATTTAATAAGAATGTGAGGAATTAATACGAGCCACTGCTGTGAGTTGTTTCCTGATAAATGGGGACTCTCATAGAAACATAATGATAAATGCAAACCTCCAGATAACTTTTACTGTTACAAAGGAAACATGGAATAGAAGAGATTGGCTTAACCTGCTTACTAATGTTTTCATATTTTGAGCTGTATTGTTCTTGATGTTATATTGACAGACTGTGATAAAATATGAACTCTGGCTATATGCTGATTTTCTAAAATGCTCTCACTTCTTAATTATTTAGAGCAGTAAATTATTTTCCCAATTAAACTTTTTCAATTTTAGAACCTCATTGCTGTACTTGATGGTAGAAATCCACCCTTTTTGCTAAAACAAAACTGAGAAAATTAGATGCACATTCAGTTTCTTTAAAAAAAAAAAAAAAAAAAAAAAAAAAAAAAAGTCTAGTGCTGCATCTTTATACAGATCAATGTCTAATTATAAGCAGAGATTTTCTGTGGCAAGAGGTTAGGAAAAAATAATCTTTCTGGCATTTATTAGTTGGAAAATAAGGTCATATTTGAGGTCAACCCTCAAATATACACAGAATAAGTTATACTGCAGCATTCTAAATATTCTACATAGCAAAAGTCACATTGCAATCCCAATATAACCAGAAACATGTTCCTAATGACTGTATAACAGATCAGACTGGGCTAGCTACAAAAGCAAAACAAAACAACAAAAACCTAGATCAAATTAATCAACAATTAATAAAAAACTCATATTTTTTTCTGCTTAATTATAAATGTAGCTTCTCAATAACTTATTCACTTATTTAATCATCTCTTAACTTTCTCTAAGCCTGAATCATCTTTTAAAAAACTAACCTAAAATAAATATATAGAACATTCCAGCAGTAGTGCTCTTTCTTATTGCCTACAACCTCTGCAAAATCACACAAACACACAATGCTTAAGTGCTCAGTTTGTCAATATTTTTTTTTTTAATTGTTTCTTCTGAAATAAAAGACCTCATAATTAGATAAAGCATATCTGGAAAAAAAAAAAAAAAAAAAAAAAAAGTGCACTGGACACACGCAGATTTTGAAGAAATATGCTTATTTGTCAGAATGAAAGCTTGCAGAGATTGTGGTCGTTGTTCTGCTATAAGTAATTTTAGCTGGTTCACAGACACTTATCTTTGATACCAACCTAGAGTGTGGGTGAAATAATACTAAAAATCAGATTATTTTATTTTTTGACAATTCTCATACTACTATTAATTGTGAAATCAACATTACAAATAGAAATATACATCCTTGAAATGAAAACACTTTCTGGTCAGTTTTTACTGTTGTCTAATATCCCGAATCTCTCTTTTTTTTCCTCGCATCCGAACTACATGAGGAATGTAAATGACTGCTGCTCTTTTATCTGTTGCAGTCATGTCTGAGTTGAGTTTTCAAATCACGATTTGGCTGAAGAACAGTATATAATATATCACCGGCAATGCCAGTGGAGATAAAGTACTTTCTAATCATTTTAGAGAAGTACTAATTTTATTTTATTTTATTTTATTTTATTTTATTTTATTTTATTTTATTTTATCTTATTTTTTTAATCTATTTTCGTTCTACGGAAGAAGGATACTTGTGGTTTCATTTCATATTCATTCTGAAAGATCATGAATGCCTTTGCTCTGGGCTAGGTACAAGATTTACAGTTTTCTCTGATAGTATTATCAGAGGGCTATTCCACTCTGTTACACTGCAACTGCAAAACTAATAGGTTTATAATGATGGCTTAACTTTACGCTTTGTAAGCACTGGAGGCTTCACTCACCTTGTTCAAGTGGCTGGCTTTTAGTTGAAGTAGTTTTCATCTTGAGTGCCTCCCTAACAGACATGTCACAGCAGGAGCCTTTGTTAGTGTCTTGGTCACTGTCAGCCTGATCACTGTCCCCATGCCCGCTGTCCCTCAAGCTGGCTCTTTCTGGATCCTTGAATGTGGAGCTACTGAAATACATATTTAAAAAAAAAAAAAAAAAGAGAGAGAGAGAGAGAGGGAGAGTTGTATTTACTTGTTCTAGGTTGAATTGTACTCTTTGGCCAAGCAATTTTGACAAGAATGCAAATGGGGAAGCTGAGAAAGTTATTTAATAGGCCTTACCTTTGAACAAACTGCTGCCTGCTGCCCATGTAATTGGGCTCTGCGGGAAAATTGTCTGTCTGCGAAAGAGAAGGAAAAAAATACGTATAGTTGTACACTGGACAAATCTCCTGCAGAGCAACAAGATTTCCTAGAGGAGAAATGATTAATAATTCAAAAATTCCCTTAATCTTTAGATTTGTACATTTTAATTAAATTGGAAAATGCTGGCATGTAATTATGTGCTCAGAACAATTAAATGATTCCGGTCCACAAATTACCTGCTAAAGTAAACAATGAGGCTCCAATAAGTGGCATTCTCTGTGAACAACCTGACAGATGACTCTGTTTATGTTTTTTCATTAGTTAGATATTAAGACTGATGGTTATTGAAAACGAGAGAAAAAAAAATACTTTTGTGCATTACAAAAGTAAATTATTCAATAATACTAATTTTTAATCATAATTACATCATCTACTGGGATTCTGAAGCCCATACTATTGTAATACAATTTCATATGTTTCCACAAAACATGCAAATTAAGAAAAGAGAGAAGAGAAGAGAAGAGAAGAGAAGAGAAGAGAAGAGAAGAGAAGAGAAGAGAAGAGAAGAGAAGAGAAGAGAAGAGAAGAGAAGAGAAGAGAAGAGAAGAGAAGAGAAGAGAAGAGAAGAGAAGAGAAGAGAAGAGAAGAGAAGAGAAGGAACAAAGAAAGAAGAAAAAGAAAAAAAAAAAAAAGAAAAGAAAAAAGAAGAAAGAAAAAAAAAGAAAAAAAGAAAAAAGAAAAAAAAGAATATTTGTACTTGTTTAGATTTCGGTGTTTCATCTGTTTTTAAATGCTACTGGGAAAGTGCAAGTATGAAAATATTTGGATTTTCTCTCTCTAATTTTCATCAGTATTAATAACTACATCTGAATAATGAGAACCACACATGCAAGCAAGAACATTAAATGATTGTTGCTGACAAGTGGTTTGAAAAAAAAAAATACTTTCATTAACTCTGTCATGAGTGTATTTTTAGCAGCATGAGCTAAGTAATTGTAGAAGCAGAAGTATTTACAGCATCCAGACCAACATGGAGTCATGCCAAAGGGAACTGAATTCCCCTTGTGTCATCAGCTAAAGTTCTTTGGAAGAAAGAGAGACTGAATCTTTCACAAAACCCCATATACTGTAGATTCGCGCATGTCACTTCGTCTTGCAGCTGACCTACTGACAGAGCGCCTACTGTTTTCTGCATCACTTAGGATCACACCACTATGCTTTGCAGCAGTGATGAGTTTTCCAACAGCATCTCACATATCAGCATCAGTAGCACAGGCAGTACTCAATTACTGGAAGGCCCAATATAAGATTTAATGTTGTATAATAATTGTTTAGAAAAGTGACTGGTCTCCTAGATATTTATTTTTCCTTGACACTCTCCTTTTTGTCCTTTCTGATTTATTTTTGCTTGACTGTTTCTGTTTGTTCGTTTGCTTTTTGTAAACACATGGTAATTAGAAATATTTGCTATTCTTTGTATCATTGGAATACTGGACCTTGAAAAAGACATGAAGTTACATCTGAAACATAACAGTCAAAGCTGGTCACAACAGCAAATAAGTAGCCACATGCCACTCTCAAAACATTTGTGAAATATATGTGCTCATGGATACCTTGTGTGATTTAAGGAAAACACAAAAGATAAATTGTCTTCTGTTCAGGAATTTATGAGGTATATTTACACACACATTCTTCTTACTGGTAGATAAGTCTTTTGGTTTTTAAAAAATAGGATAAGTTAAAAAAAATATTCACATTTTGAAGTATTTTTTAATTTAAGTTGCAGAGTATGTTGCATATGACTTTTTTATTGTACCAAAATTACACACTATTTGAAAATCTGATGTACGAGAAGAAAGTTGTTCTTCAGAAGCATTAAAAGGTGAGCTTATAAAAGTTCTTAAATACTGTCCAAGCAGAGTAAGCAATACAAAAAGAGAATTCTGAAGATTTGGCATACAAAATCCAGTGTGGTGCCACTGCTTTTCCACGTCACCTTTTCAGAAGTACTCACATTTTCAGCTACAGATAGTCATACTTTTACAAATCTAATTACCTCATTTAGGGGTCTTTATACTGAGAAACAGAGAAGATTCTGTTTTTAACCAATGTCATTAGAATATAAATTTGCTGTAACTGTTAGCATGCTTAAAGTTATAAGCAGAAATATTGAAAGAAAAAAAAAATAAAAGGAAGAAATGGAGGCATAACATTCTTATATTTAATCTCTTAAATGTAACACATTATATTTCAGAAGCAGCCTTAATTCTGCATTTTATTCCTTTCTTGTATTCACTTGTAAGCCAGCATATCTAGTGAGCAGCAAATCCACATCATATATATAATCATTACAACATATACAGTCTGATACTTCTTAACCCAAATAAATCTATATAACTGCCAAACTCATATCTGTTTTCTAAGTCAAATATCTCAGTTATAGATGCCCAGGAAAACTAACCTTGTGATTTTTATTTTTATTTTTTTTTTCATGCAAGAAATGTGCCTCCACACATAGCAGCTACTAGAATCAACACTTCCATTTTTTATGATGTTGTCAGACAAGATGTCTGTTACAAAATGCATTTTCATCAATTCTCTGCTATCTCATTAAGAAACATAAATCAGACTCTTGCCCTGGAATTAATTATAGCAGCTTCTTAAATGTGGTGCTAAGGACTTCTCTGTAATCTGAATCATGGTCAGAACTGGTCAAACATTTTGTTTCTGCATGTAATATACCATTAAAAATATAAATTTTAAAATAGAAGTTATGACAAAATCTTGGCTCCAGTCTTAATAATGGGAGTTGCTTCTGAGAAATTCTGTATTTGTGGTAATAAATGGCCTTTAAATCAATCAAAATCAATCAAAATTTGAGCAATTTCCTTATATTGTATTTTGCATCTAAACAAACAATTGTCTTTTTACAGTGAGTTCAGAGCTGCAAAAGGACAACTGTAAATACTTGATAACCACAGACATCTGTACAACTCTAAGTTGAATTCTTTTCCTTCTGTTCTAAAACCATTAAGCTTTATCCTGTTATAAACTAGAAAATTATCATGCTTGTGATGATCTGTAACAGGGCACTCTGAGATCTAGGCAATAATTGTTTTCCTATATTATATGTAAAAATAAACATTTAATTTTAAGGCTACACAATTTAGAGTAATCTGTTATACATAATCTGTATACAACAGATTACAGAGAGATATGAATGTCTATTTATTTATTCTTTAATTCCAGTTGAAGTGAGAGATCATATACTTAAAATTTTTACACTTTCTATAGAAGTGATATTACACATTTCAGTTCATGCATTAATCATACCTCTTAACACCACATAGCTGTGATGTTAAAAAATAAGTGCTACTTTAAAAATGTATCAACAGCAAATAAGTCCTTCATTCTTTGAGTACACAGCCCTTTTCCAGAAATTAGAATTGGGTCTCTCTGTTTGCCCCCCCCCCCAGGTTTGTTTCAATGCGTCTACAGATAAACATCAACAAGCTGACCTAATCAACTAAGATCTCTTTACTAATATTACAGATACAGGTACCTACACAAGATTCGCTCCATTTCGACCATCTAGCTTTAGGTTTGTTCTGCTGCTAGAGCTGACTTCCTTCCATAATTACGGGGATAATATAGATGACCAGCAAGATATTCAGTTTGATAGCTAACACTAAGCAAGTTGCATCATACCAGGACTGAATTACATATAATTATAAGTACCTGATTAAAAAAACACCACAAAATATGTTACTCAAATTGAAGACTTAGAGCTAGAGTATCGATTAGGTGACTAAGTCATGAGTTTTTAATAGGAAAAAACAAACAAACAAACAACAGACATTGACAGAATGTCTACAAGGAAAACTGAAGGAAAACTGAAGTGAGAACTGTCCATCATCCTGGATGAATACTGGTGAATTAAAAGTCTGTGATATCACTCTAACCTATCACACTTCTCCTAAAGAAGTTTATTTTCACAGACTAAAACTAATTTATTTCCAGTGAGAAGAGGTATATTATTTCCAGAGTTCTTACAATGGCCCCCTAAAAATGCATTCTTCTATCCATCTGTCCTAATATGTGACTGTACAGTAAATTTGAAGTCTTAAGAACACTGTCATTACTGTGATGTTACATAAAAGTTCTTGAGGATTTGAGTACACACTTGTCAGCTTTGCCAGAAGAATGGAGCTCATAAAAATGATATTTTGAAAGAAACCAGAACTCACACAAACCTTCCAGAAGCCACTAAAAGCAATTAAAAAAAAAAAAAAAAAAAAAAAAAGCTATAGCCACTGCCTTTCAACAAGAATCTTAAGACTTGATTAAGACTTGATTACATTACTTTTGAAGAAGAACACAGAAGAGCAGGCAAATTAAACCTGTACAAAACACACTTCTGGTATGTGGTCTTCAGCTGTGGCAATGTAATTGCCACAGTCTAACTGTCTATCTTGAATAATCACTTGTTTACCAGTCTTCAAGTGCTGTTGTCAACGGTCTGTAAAGCCATTCATTCTATTACAATTGTTAGTGCTTCCATATTAAGATGAAACAGTGTCTTTGTAAACTACAATTATTGGTATGTATTGTTCATATATGGTGAATTTGGAATACTAAATTTTATAAATTTAAACTGCTACTCTAACAATTCTAATGATTAATTGGCTATAACTTCTAAAATTTTAATTTAGGGAAAACAAAATGAAAAATTATGGCCAAGAAAGAAATATCAAATTCTTTCATAAAATCATGTTCACAATATTCTATTGAAATGTTTTTGATATTTTACAGAGAAAAAATATTTAATAGTGATTCTGCAAACGTGTGTATAAATAACAATATATATATATGTGATGACATATATATTTTTTCAAATAAAATATCAGGATTAAAATTGCAGCCCCATAACAATCAATCAAATTTCAGGAAATTGACTACTGCTTGGTGAAAGAATGGGCTTCTGCTTTCAAGAATTCCTATTTAAAAACAAAATAAAACAAACCAAAACTATGACAATGACAGGAACAACAAGAACAACAAAAAACAAGAACAACAATAAAAAATAGCTCCTAGCTCTTTTCCTTCTTTTTTTTTTTTTTTGTTTACATTTTAATAAATATCTTTGTTATAACACTATTCTGAAACTTTATAACAAGCTTTGATGTATTTCATATTGTTTGAATAATACTGAACAAAAGAAAAAGTTTTCATTTTAACAGACCTCTCTTCTGAAAAAAATGGTTCATAACCTCAATATGACTGCAACAAAAAAAATGAGGAAAAGTGAGAGAGAAAGAGGGAGAGAGGGAGAAATGCAATATTTAAGTATTCTTGACAAATTATGTCCAGAAATAATAGTCATATTAGGGAAAGATGTATTTAAAAAATGTAAAAAAGAACTAAAACATTAATCAGTTTTATGAATATTCGGCTACTAGAATATTCATAATTTTTTTCACAGAATTACAAGAACAAGTATCACATTTTCAGAAACGATTCAACACAACTCTATTTTATGTAGATCTTCATACCTGAAACTATGATAAAGCAAAACGTCTTTACGGACTCTAAATTCTTTTTAATTAAACATTAACTACAAAATGAAATATCTCTCTTCCTCATCAGATGACTACTTAATATCTACTTCAAGCCCTTTCTGCGTCTTTTCTTGAGAAGTATCCACCCTTTCCCCATGAAGCAAAAATCTTATGTAATGACAATCATTTACAAGACAATGTAAATGTAATGTATTCTGCCAAATCAGGTTTTAAAAGAGCAGAAAATTGTCTTGATTTTGTTAGAAACAGTTTTGCTCAATGTAATACAATCTTTCACAAAGAACTTCTTAGTCTTCCACATATACCTAGTGAGTGTGTTTGCTTAGCCTGAAGAACAGTTTTTGATTTCACAAGACTTCTTTCAGTACGAAAAGGTATTACCTCAGTATCAAAAATAAAATAAAATGTTAAATAAAAAGAACTGAGCATAAACTTCTAATAAACGATTCTATTTTATCTGAAAGGCAAAATTAAGCAAGCTGTTTTAACAAATCTTATCCTAATATGTGCTCTTCACTTTGTCTTCGAAAATATTTTTGAGACAATTTATATGAATGTACATATTTGAGATGTTTCACATGTTGCAAAATGAGTATTTTAGAGTTATAAGAACAGTTTATTTACGTGAATTTCTGACATGTGTGACATTGTTGAAAAACACATGGCAAGAAAACCAGAGAGATGCACAAGGCCACAGCATTCACCAGTCTCCTGTATGTTTTACTGAAGGATGTTGGTGTTTTCTCTTTCCCTTGAATGAGAAAAGCAAAATGATGAGAGTTTGTTCCTGGGTTACTCAGTCAAATAGTTAGAGGGGCTTCAAAAAAAGTAAAAGTAGGACTCAGGAGACAGAAACTTTCATTTTTTTCCTGTGAGTAGAGGAATATAGATTTTCTCCAGATATATAGACTGATCCATGTACTAATTTTCTTAGCACGTACTACAGTTGTTACACATGTTACAGATCTTTTCTGTTAGAGAATTTCTTTCAAAGTATCACAGATAGTGTAGTACTGTCTCACTGAAAACAATTATTTTTCAAGTTTTTACTAGAATTTACTCCGCAACGCACAAGGCACAAGAGAAGACAGAGCCCAGATGATAGTGATTTAATGTAGTGTGAGGTTAGAAAACACAGGGCCAAGTGAAGATTTCTCTCACTTCATTGATGCACCAAGCCTGAATTCTGAAGAAGTTAAAAAGGTCACTGTAAGAGAGACAGTTTTTGTGTGGCCCTGGTAGATAAAGAGACCTGTAAGACAAGAGAAAGGGTGAGTTCAGACTGATCAGTTTTTCACATATAAAATAAAGATAACTCCTTAACTCCTCAGCCAGAGATACAGGATACACATTTATGGGCAGACTTAAAAGCTAGGAAAAATTGTGGAAACTGAACCCAAAGCTTCCTCCTATTAAAAAGGGAATTAAGTAGATTTTCCAGACTGAACTCCAATTGTTGTTGATCTTACGGTGGTTTTTAGGCTTCTGAGCCTCATTTTACTTTGCAGTGCAGAACCAAGAAATATAAGCATTTAATGAAATTTCCACAGTCTGGAAAGAGAACGTGCAGATTTGTCAAATGGGACTAGAAAAATCTAATTGCTATATGAACTATTTTTTTGGAGAGTGTGTAAGACCAGAAGAGGTGGAAGAAGTGCTAAATATCACACCACATAAAGAGCTCTATCTGAAAGTACAATAGCTCTCCTTCTGCTATCACAGCATCAATAAATAAACATAATGAAATTCATGACACATTATTGCATTGTTCTGTATTGCCTCTATTCATTTAAAAATGATGAATACATTTAAAATAATTCACAACCTGTCAAACGCCTGTGAGCAATGCAGTTAGACTGGTGCTTTAAGAAGTCTTTGTGAAGATCTTATGAGAGAGCTTGATACAAGCTAAATCAAAGTGAAGATAGAAGTATAGGAAAACAGAATAATGACTACTTCACCTGAATCTACTGGTACAGTTGCATCCAATATATTTACACTGTTCACCAGTGATATGTACTTACTGAAGCTGCACTGTCAATAAAAAACACATTAAGAACCTTCTGAAAGAGCTTCCCTGTCAATTAGATTGAAGATACATTCTATCGCTCCAGTTTTCCTGTCAATTTAATATACTGGATCATATTAGCAGTACTGGCTTGTCAATAAGGCAAATCCGAATCCTATTAATGGAGTTACACTGCCAATATAATCGGCTTCCTGTTTATCGAGCTCCCCAGTATTTGGGAAAGCTGCAAAATGGGATTATAAGGTTAGGTTGCATGCATCTGTCTGTATAATATATAAATATTTGAGGAGTTGTATCCTACTGTGAAGAAACACGTGTAGTCACTTTTTTTCCTTTTATATAAACTTCAGAAGACAGAATAGTGCTGTAATTTACCATCACTTAGAAAATACTAAATAATCCTCATTTATCACATTGTTCCCTGCTTGCTCTTATTAACACTGTTACAGAACAGTCTACTTGTGTGCCAGAAACACAGAAGTGCCAAAAGTTGTATGCAATCCATCCCACTTGCATGAGAGTATCTGTGCAAGAAAATAAAAAAGATTAAATATGTTTTAGCAATAAAATCTGAAATACTCAAAAATTTCAATGCTTATTTAGTCCTTGAGTTGTGCTATATAATCTCAATAGAATTGATGCTTGTAACTATAATTTTAGTGCAACAGAGACCCCTGGAAATAAATAATATGAGGTACTGGTTCAAGTATTAAAAAACAAACAAACAAACAAAAAAAAAAACACTAGTTCAGCAAGCCTTCTATTTAATAGAAGCCTTAATGAAGTTGAACATTAGTTGCTTTTAACCACATTCAATATTAAATAACTACTCTGACTGGATTAGCAGAATATACAACAGACATTAAACCTGATTATATTAAAAAAAAAAAAACAAAAACAAAAAACAAAAACAAACAAAAAAAACCCCCACTTTTACTTAAAAAAAAGGAAAAAAGAAAAGAAGAAAAAAGTAATTGCATTAAAATGTACTGGGCATTCTCTTATTTAATTAACTCTTTATATCTAACTTGAAAATATGGATTTAAAAAAAACATGGTCCAAAATGACAGTTAAAGGTCAATGAATCAAGTTGCCAATTATATTTTCTGGTAGCAGATGGGTGCAATGAAACCTAATGATTGAATTTGAAACGCTTTAATGCACCTTTTATCCATGGCTCCCACCATATTGAGTCTACCTCGGTATTCCTAACAGATATCATGTTTACTGCATAGCAAACACAACCACGGTTAGCTAATCAGAATGAAATCTGCACTCCTAAGAACATCCAATTTATTGAAGAAATATCATACCACAGAAGCAGAATAACACTTGGAAGTTTATCTTTGATATCATTAGCCTTTTTTTTTTTTCACTTTTCACTCCAAAATACATGTTAAATATTAAGTCTCTAAGTTAACACATTAAAATTAGATGGAGATTTAAAAAAAAAAAAAAACCTACTGCCTTGAAATTTAAAGAGATCAAAGTATTTGTTATCATTTCAAAAACATTTTTATTTCCTTGTGTTTTCAACCCTTTTTTCTGTGTGAAAGCAACCTTTTTTTTTTTTTTTTTTTTCTTTTCTTTTCTTCACATACAGATATTCTAAAATACAATCGTAAATTGCTGGCATTTTTATTTTTAATGGTAACACATATCTGAAAGAACTTACTAAGCGGGATCACCCAATGAAGCCAATAAGAGTTGTGGAATATGTCTTATTCTTACCACTGCTGTTTTCTTGTTTTTAAGAGCAGCACATCACAAATGCTTGCTGAACAGACAAAAGTTTTATTAAAACTAGAATACTATCTGGTGGAGAAGGAGATCAAATTATGGCTTTTTAACACTGACAAACTGCTTTGTACTCATAAGGTTCAGTAAAGAGAAGCAGAAAAAATATTTTAAATCTTTTAAGTTCATGTTAACACCTATCCACTACATTTACCTTCTGTCCAACCCATACTCTCACTAAAAGCAACAATAAAACTCCTAGAAGCCATGACCTGAGGTCTACTGAAATCAATGGATGTTTTCAATTTGGTTTCAATAGTTCTTGGATCATTCTTCATAGTTCAATTACAAGATAAGTGAGTCTTTACATAGCGTGCTACATTCCCACAGTACGTATGTTGTACGCTGTAGAAAGCTACAAAGAAGCAGGAATATTACTATGGTGATAGAAAGTGAAAAAAAAGTCTTATACATAATATTCTTTTATGCCAGCATATAGTCCTCTCAGTGGATGACATTTAAACCAACTTGTAACAGCAGCAACAAGGAAAGGTGATTAGCTAGGCAGAAAACACTATATGTGGCATAAGAGTTCAGTTCTGTATTTCTTCACTTCAGAGTGAAAAATGTCAGCAATAAAGGTAACATCGGACCTTGTTCTGAAGTCACACTGCCTGCACAGAAAATGTACATAAAGAAGACCACTGAAGCTTTCTTTCAAGATGATGGACAGAAGAACGGAGATAAATCTAGATCGCTTATTTTCCTCTCAAGCTGAAACTTTATCCTCCTCCTTTTCCTAAAATCCAGAAAAGCAATGATTCCTCCCTTAAATTCCTCAGGAATTAAGAAGCAAATTGCAGATGCTAAAACTTACAATACTTTCTTCTGTCTAGTTTCTTATTTAGGTCATAAGGCTATTTCAGTACTTCATTAAAAAACATCAACAAGTTATTCTATAAGTGATTTTGGAACATTATAAAAAGCCTAACTTTCTCACAAATATCTTGGCATAATTATTTCCTCATAATGTTAGAAAAAGATCTACCACTAAATATGCTGCCAAAATTATGGCTGAATTTATGACAGAACAGTTGATCATAAACTTTACAGCTTCACATGCCTGTGTAAGGAGATTTTCAACTATAAAATGGTGATGAGTTGATTTATTATTTGTGACATAAGATAAATAATTTAGGCTTGCACAAATTTAGCAAGAGGTTCTGTCCCTAAATATGCTTTAAAGCCATAACATTCAGGTGCCTATGATGAGGTACCTCATAAAATGTAGAGTTTGATTGAATACATCTTGAATACAGTAGCAATGGCCAAGTAGCTGTAGACAGAAAAAATAAGGCCTTTTGATTACAGCACTCCGTATAACCATCCACATCTCTGTCACTTCAGTGTCAACATACTGCAATGACTTCATAGTCTGTATATCAGTTCAGGAGATAGAGCAAGCAAAGAAGATTGCTATTTTTCTCAACAGGAAAACATTTTACCTATAACACAACACCCACTTAACCCAGGGTTCTCTACAGGTAACTTCTATACTCACAGGTATTTTAGGGTGTGACCTTGACATGTAAATTCTTAATAACCTGGGAGAAAATGTTCTGGATTACACCTCTCATTAAAGCTTGTCATACTGAGACTATGAAAGTAGATTTTGTTCTTAAAATAAACCACATGACAAAGGGTTCTCTGCAAAGACCACAGAAAAATTTCTCTTTGTTTTAAACTTACGTTGGTTTGTAAACATCTAGGACATTTCTACAAGATTCACCACAGAGACTCGATATCAATGCTAATATTTGACTGAGGGTGTTGCTGGAATACAGAATTCAAATTATGGATTTGTCTCGATATTTAATTAGCTCAGCCAGCATTTGAGCACATTCTTTCAAAAGCAAATGAATATAATTGTATGTTGCATATCATGTTTTTATTCTCTTAAATACGAACTTTCAAAGAAAAGAATTAATGTAACCTTGTCTAAACAATGCATATATCACAAAAGTCCCAAGTTATTATTCAGAAGTTTATGTATGGAGGAATTCTCTTTCCAAATGGGAAAATAATTGAAATATGGCAACTACTGTGCAAGAAATTCTAGAGAAAATATCATATGTTGGGCAAAAAAATAATTTGTTAAGGCAATTATGCATTTGGATGTGCTGCTCCCTGCAGGTGGATCAAGAGCCCACATGAAGTCGCACCAATAGACTTCTTCATTGGAACTCAATGAGAGTTAAGTGCATCATATTCCATAAAAATAGAATTAGGATATAATTTCTAGAATGCCACGTACCAAACTTCAGCAGAGTTTCTAAAGCCTATGGTATGAAGCCCTATGTCTAAAGACTTGTAATAGGATTACTGCTATAACTTTAACCATTACAAAACAAACATCACCAATATAATGATACCAACAACTTTAATAGTGTATAAGGAATAGACAGTTACTTGCAAGAATTAATCTGCCATTTCACACATCTGCCCAAGGGAGGTATCGTAATTGCAAAAAATTTACTCTTAGACTGCTGAGACTCTTAGTAATTATGTTTCTTTTTTTAATAGAAATAGCCACAGGTAGTAACAAATTGGGTTTTGAGATGGGGAAGTGGGCATGCATTCTAACCTAAATTACTATGTAATTGTCTTTATTATAAAATACTATAGAAAATATATAGCTCAAAATTTAAATTGGGAAAAAATCTTTTATTTAAGTAATCTCCTCTGCTGGCACTTTAACATGACTGCAAGCAATTTATCTCTATCTAAATATCTTTGCCAATACTAGCCAAAATTCCTGAGGATTATATTTGTTTAATAAAAGCAGTTTTCTTTTGCTTTACTTTATCCAAAGAAGATAAGCTAACATGTAGGTCAGAATCTGGAAATCTATCTACTCACTCATGCCCAAGGTTATTTTGCCAGTATCAATGCAGAAGGAGATGAAGAAAAGAGGCTCCTTGTGTTTCTGCCCTTATATTGTGAATGAACTGACATTGAAGTTTTCTTCAGAATTCTGGAATTCAGTTTGATACATGGAATTACTTAACATGAGCTACTTCACAATTGAAGGAATTACTGTTTCTTTTACAATCACATTATTGTGATGATGGGATGTGTATTGTTGAGGAAGATGGTGGCCAATTGATAAATAATAAATTCATCTAGCTGTTCTACCCCTTGCAATAATGTATTTTTTGACACCTGAAAAGAAGCTACAGGTAGTTTAAATAGACAGAACACATTCACAGATGGACAAAATGAAGACTGTGCACTCAAAGAAAAAGCATTTTTCACCCCATAGATACTTTCTCTGTTGTAGAAGAAGGTGTAGATTGACACCATCTTCTAAAACACTGATAATGCATAGTGTTAAATAAATGAATAAATAGATGTGCGTTGCTTGTTAATAACTTTTTTTTTTTTTAAATCCAGCTAACTAGTTGTTTTGAATCTGTGCTGCTGTCACATCTATGTATCTACACATGAACAGTTTTATTATCTGACATAAACTCTAGACATTCAAATAGCTTCCAAGGCTTCATGTCTTCCATTTTTTAAAAGGCTTTTAAATTTGGTATTTCCCAAGCACTCTAAATTCCACTATATTCTTATTGTCATTTGATCCACTGAAATGATGAAGAGATCAGAAAAGAACACACTGGGTACTTTACAGCTGTGGCTGGATAATCTTGCTCATGATCATCAAAGCAGGATTGTTTTTATGATCTTCAAATCTGCATATCAAATTACACAAGTCTATGCAAAAGAGCAAAAATATCAAATATTCAGACATCAGGACTATCTCAATAGAGTACTAGAGAATGCAGTTTGAGGCTAAGTGATACAAACAGCTTTTGCAGCTTTGCAATGTTTTTAAAGTAAGGGAGAAAAGCAACAGGGAGCAGTTAAGCTAATACAGACTAAGAGATTCTGAGCTTAATTCTACATGTGCTTACGCATATCAGTAGCTCCATTTCTGTAAGCAATCCATTTAACTCAGTGGTTCTATTGACCTAAATTAAAATATTCACTGAATAAGTGTTCTAAAGATCGTTCCTTGAAAGACATAGTACAAATGCAATTTAAAAGAAGGTTAGCATCTGTAAGCCTCAAAATTGCCTATGTACTGATTAAAGACGTCATCTTGTTTTTTCGGCTTTCATTGACAGTCTGTTCCTCAGTATCAGAGCAAAGCCCAAGTTCTGAATCGGAGGGACATTGTTAAAGCAACATTTTTAGTGTTTTTTGTTGTTGTTTTGTTTTTGTTTTTAACCTTTAAAATGTTATATAATTTAAATATTTTCACTGAGTATCTTTAGATCACATGGGTTTACCTTTAAAAAAAAAGAAAAAAAAACCCAAAAAACTGAATTGTAGCTAAACAAGCTTAACTGTAAGTGGTTGCTTAGCAATCAGCAATGAACAAGACAGAAATATAGTAAGTAAAGATAGTGACTGACATGTTCTGTGTTTGAATCATGGTATTCATTAAAATGAACAGTGTAACATCAACAGAGGTTTAAAACAAAACTCTATTAATAAAATAATGCATACAACTGTCTTCAGGAACAAATTATGCTTTCAAAAGCTACAAATTGTGATTCACATGTCTGTTCTCAATAAGAAAGTCCTTTAGCTATTATTAAAAATACATTAAAATCCTTCAAAATTTGGATGAAGCCATTATTTACCTTTTGTTTTTAATTCAATTGTCAAGTGTGCTTCCAATGATTTTAAACATAGTATATATCTACAAAGCAAGCAAGAGTTTATAGCTTTGAAGACTTGAAATTGATTTTTAATGCACCAGCTTTCAAACACTACAAAGGCTGCTCTCTGCTGATAAAGACAGTAAACAAGAAATTGTCCTTTAAATGTTCCCTTTAATGTTTTTCTTTAATTAAAAATCAATCAAAAAAAAAAAAACCAAAACCCTCCAACATTGTGACATTAAAAAATTAAAATTAAGACATTAAAAAGTGTTTAAGGCTTTCTGACACACGAGACATTCAAACTAGAATGAAAACTTGTTACTTTTGTTTACTTCTGTCAGTTTAGAATTTATTTCTTCACTCTCTGAACATTATTAATCAAGAAATAAACACAAGTTGAGATAGTTTATCATTGAACATAGCTATTTTTATTGTATAGAAATGTTAAAATTGAGATAAAATAAAAGCAGATTTTTAAAAGTACTGAAGTAAAATGATTTTAATAGCTTTGGATTATTTTAATATATTCCTTTCCTCTAATCAAACCAAAGCCTATTTATGTAGATTAGTTACATCTAGAGTCTCATTTATCCAACCTGTATTTATCCTTTGATCACAAAGCTTGTTAACTTAAATGGTCTTTTATTGTTATGATTCGTTTTCCCATAATTATGCAGTTTAACTGCCTGATTTTTTTTTGAATAAATATATGCAAACGTGCCAATCATAAACAACAGTGCTATGCTAGATGCTCAATGAACTACAAGAGCCATTTCAATACAATAAAACTGCCTGGAAGTGTTCCAGGGCAAGCACTGCAAATACCAGTAATCATAGTGTCACTAGAACTAGTACAGGCAAATACAAGTGTGTCACATGTACCAATAGATGGTCTGAAACACTGCCTGAAACTCATTTCACACGTCTATCACTGAAAGAACTTACAATGCATCGATCAGAGGTCCCACCCACACTACTTGTAATGAGAGTTCTGCTTTTCCCTTTTAGAGTCCTCCTTTGGCATGCAGTGAAGACTGCAGCACGCAGCCACACAGCATGGAACAGGATGTAATTAGAAACTCTTCTGTTATGGGGAAAAGTATTTTATGAACCAGAGGAACTCTGGTCTGATGCATAAATGACAAAGGCAGTAGAAACTTCCACAGATAATATGAAATACTGTTCTCTTGAAGCATTTACTTTCCTATAGGGCACAAAATTGAGAATAGATCAGCTTGGGGGTTCAAACGGGTGCCATTTCCTCACTGCACCAAAAGATGTACACTGATCTTCATGCTCTTTCTGCACAAGCAAGGTTAATAATTGGCTGAAACATTTCAGCATCATCTATACACGTAGAGGGACTTCTCAATTTTTAGGATGAAGTATAGGGAAGTATTTTCTTATTTCAAGCAACTACTATCCTTTCTATATAGTTAGCTCTGTACTTCATGCAATTCAGTAAAGAGATGCTTCTCTTGTGATCTGAATAAGCAGGAATGGTATCAGAAGCCTTTGGGAATAAGAAGGAGGTTATTTGAAGCATTACCTAATATCCTAATTAACAGAGACATTCACATGAATTTGCTTGTTCTTGAATGTAGTAGTTAATACTGAGCATTTTATCTAAAATGCTTAATAATTTATTTCTCTATTTCTTTCTCACAGGATTTATAGTAATTAATCCAGAATCTTCTTCTGGAAAAGACTAAAGTAGAATAATAATAATAATAATAATAATAATAATAATAATAATAATAATAATAATAATAATAAAGTTGTATTTAAAAGATCATGAAAAATACATTACAAGAGTTTAGAATGCACCCTTAGCTAAGATTTATTGCAGTCAGCATACTCCGTTTCATCCAACCACATCCAGAAAAGCTGCAACAAATAGTTAATCTCCTTGCTGCCCCCTTAGAAAACCTAATAAATGAAACACACTCAAAGAACTTTTTCCAAAATGATATTGACACTCTCTTCCTAGTATCTGCTGTTTTTTATTTATTTATTATTTTCCTATGTAGGTAAGAGATTGCATTCCCCTGAGAGCTTTATTTTTTTCCTATATTCTCAAACCCTTTAGCTTTAATTTCACCATTTCTCTTCAGCTGAAGTGGAGATACAATTGAAAGCATAAAGCTCTCAAACCATCTGCTGTAAAAATTTGTCCCAACTGCTCTACTCTGACCTTTTGACTTTGATACTTTTAAAGATAAAAATGGACCTGCTCTGGTCAACAAATCATTTTTTAAGATCTTTTCACAAGAAAATTCCTACCTGTTGGAAAACACTAGTAGCAAAATGTAATTCCTTTATATTTACATGCGCTCCTCAATTTTGAAGCAACCTCTCAAAACCTCTGCCATGCATGCAATATGTTTTCATCAGAAAGAAAACAGCAGCCTGGATACATACATTTGCAGATAATTTGGCAAGGCATTTTAACTTTTAGAGGAACACTGAGGAAAGAAAGATGAAGCAAGTTCTTTGAAAACATAAATATTTCTCTGTACGTTAAAGCTTCTTGAGGAGGAAGATAATAAAACGAAAACAAAATCCCAATACAGCCATATACAGTGACCAGAACATATTCTCTCATTCATATTTTTACCTTCTTAAAGAAGCAAGTTTATAACTATGCCTTTTTATCAGCAAGTGATATTTTCAAATAGGCTAACCTAATTACAATTTTCCATATATCAATATTTACTGATTGTTACGAATGTCACATTCTGCACATTTTTGTAAAATTAATGAAAACATATGAAACAGGATTTTCAGCAATATGTTCAACAGAGCACTTGATTTCCTCTTGCAGCTGCACACCTGATTGTGTTACAGTTCACATCACAGAGCTGAGATCTTCTAAATTCTAGTCTCATCAATTAATGTCTGTAAAGATGTTGTAAGAAAACATCACAAAAGGATGAAGTCAAAAAATAACAGGCCTGATCACACTATTCTTAGTTGCACTATGTAAGAATCTTAGTCACAATTTACTTCAATCCACTGAAATAATTGATGAAGATGAAATTATGCTATTGACTGATGTCTGAGTAAAACCAGGCTTTCTTTTCAGTGCGGGTAAGAATAACAGAAACCTGGCCAAATCAGATGTTAAAAGATTACTCATCAATGGATCAGTCATGAAAATTGCACTGGTAATTACAATCATGTGTGAAATTTACCAGTTAAAGTTAGGAAATAAGAGTGAGCACCAAGATAAGGAAAGCTCAGACAACTTTAAGAGCCATTGAGAGGTGAGACTTAGTAGATGCTGCATGACTTGTCTCATCACTTATTTTAACTGTACTTTCTACTACTCTCAGAATTTATAAAACAGCAACTTCTAGAGAGACATTATTATTCTTAATTTATTGGTGACCAAGAATTCCTATCGTGGCAGTGTCAGTTTCTTTCTTAGATCAGTGTTCTCTTAAGTTGTCTTTCTCCATGTATTTTTATTGCTTCATATTAAAGCATTTCATCTTGGAAAAGTTCTTTAGATTTCACATGGACCTATATATCAGGAATTACCCTTTTGAAATAATGTTGCTATAAACAATATTGTCAAGGAGATCAAGACCAGGGCAGCAATAATGCAAAACAGGGAACAAATTCTGCTTCCTCTGCCTATTTCAGCAACTGAACTGGACACCACACTTTGCTCTAGGTTGCTACACTTGCTCCAAAAATGAATGTACTTTGTCACAGTATTACGTTGTGGAAGAACAGAATTATGCTTCACCCAAACACAGAAAATGTCCTGTCCTGCAATTCTTGTACAGCTAATCACAGTACTGACTTTAATGAATAAGCAAACCTAAAGCTACAGAACTACAGAATACAAAATCCTACTAATTGCAGACTGTATTTACACAATGCAAGGCATTCACAGGAGTTATTTTGCAAGACATCTGCCCTTGCCAGATTGTAAAAACTACCATAATTCATCTGAGTCAGGCTGTTCTGAAATTTATGACAATCCTTAGATATGGCCCTAGAATACATTCAAACATGTAATGAGTACAAATTTGCCAATCTGTAAATGTGTAGAACTGCCCCTGTGTCCTCTTAGTGTAAAATATTAATTTCTACTAGCTGTAGTGAGAGAGAATAACATTTGCAGAGTAGATACAGAAATCAAACTTACTACCTCTGATTTTAGACAGGAATTTTAAAACACTGAGAACGATGCAACTTCCGTAAGGAAAGTTGCATGCTTCTTTTTTGCAATCCTGACATTTTTGAGCTGAAGTTTCTCGAAGTAAAGCATGAAATGATATAATATCTAAAGAGAGAGCAGTACTAATGTAGCTCATGTTTTTATTTCCCCTGAAGATTGCATCTTCTTAGGTACTACTAGGCACCTGGCAATGAAGCTGCACTGGGAGTTAACAGTAATCTGTTGACACATCGTAAACATCGGGTGCCTAAAGTATTAAGAATGATCTGTACTTTATCTTAAAATGCTACAGGACTGCCTGGCACAGCAACTAAAGTGGTTCCCAGCTTGAGAGCTTCTTGCAGAACTGCCATTCTTTTTTCTCTGAGTTGTATATCAAAACCTGTGGACACTACTTCCTTTATTAACTCCTGTCTCATTCCTCACATGTATTCAAATCTTTCCAAGTTGCACCACAAGAATAGTAAAAATCTCTGGTCTTTGTAGTAGATAGTTTTCTGCACTACTGTCATGTCACTTTGAGAAATCTTTTTCCAGAACTTATATATTTAAGGAACCTATTTGTTCCCCTGTATCCATTCATTCTTATACGCTGAAATCCTGCAGGAAAAGAGACTGTCACTTGTTCATACAGGGAAAGGCTTCCCCATAACTAACACAAACTGGTCATCATATAACCTTTTGTTATGAGAGACATGAACATACACATGTATGTTTATACATTTTTCACACACCTATATATATGTGTGTGCTTTATATATGCATATGTAATATATCTTCTTCAAAATAAAGCAAAATACTGTTTCTCTTTGACAGGAGAGTACATGAACTTGATGTACTCACCAAAATGAGATGAAGAGAATTTGCCCAGTAGACTTTAAGATCTCAACTGAATTGATACTGCCTGTCAGCCATGTAGACACTCAATTTTCTCCAGTCTTCCCCATTTTTCCCCAGTAAAAATGAATAGTTTGGACTCCAAGTGATTGAAAGACTGCATGGAATATTTAATGTGATAGGGAGAATTGTACAGCTCTTGTCTGCATTTGAATGTTTTTCACTGAGTTACTCTTTGAAAGCAGTGTTTCTAAAATATGTTTAGAATGGGATTGCTGAAGTAAAAAACAACAGAACGTGATAATGTGTAGTTGTTCTAACTGCACGGTGCATTATTAATGCTGTTCTTTATACTTATCAACCTCACGTGCATGTCAAATCACAAATGGTCTATTTTCAGAAACCATAGGCAGTTGCAATTCTCTTATAAGCCAATAAATGCTAGAGGTATTCAGCATCCTTGTCTATTTATCCAAAATTTTACACGTACCTATAAGTGTGCATGTTTAAATTATTTAATTATTATAGTAACTAATGACTTCTCTGACTCACATAAATAACACACGCAATCATTACAAGTAGCTAAATGCTACAAAGCAGTGAAAAAAGACACAAGTTGTTAGACCTTGTGACTAGTGAATAACAGGAGTCACTCAAAGAGAGGGAAGATTACACTACTCTATAATATATATGCAGCAGTATTTTGCTTCTAGTCCTCTGGGGTGAGTCTGAAACCCATAGCCACTAAGGAACAGTTTATCCCACAGGTATACAAAGATACAAATTGTGCTGTTTGTAGCATAATTTCATTAGAAATCACAAAGCCTATTGATGTTAACAGTTCCTACCGAAAAGGAGGAAAAAAAAGGCAAGTACTCTTATCAGGAGTGAGAAAACTTGGATCTTTCAGATAAATAAATTACTTGATTTTAAATATTTACAGACTCAATCGGTCTAAGCAATAATGTAACATTATGTATATACATATGTATATACACTGCATATAAGCATATAGATATACATAGATAAACAAAGTTACAGTATCTGATTCCTGTTACAGAACTTTGCTATTCTCACTTGCTGAGAAAATGAGAGTGAAGGAAAGCAGTTTCATTGTATAAATAATATAGTGTGAGATTACCACGATTCGGCAATATACCTGGAAAAACTCAAGTGAATATTCGCTAGGGAACACTTACACAACCATTTGGCTTTCTCTTACTGAAGTAACAAAGAAAACTGCCGTTTTGAATTGACTAATGAAAGCAGATGATAAAGCAGCTGCTTGGATTCTGTATCTTTTTTTATCCACTGGCTATACTTTTGATTCCTAACTGTGCAATTTGCTCTTCTTGTGTTTCCTGTGATACGTTTAGATCCACAGAGAGGACTGATATTTTACAGCTTTTCTGTGAGCTTGCAGTTTGAATTTTATATGATGCAGAAATGGAAGACCAGACAGAAAGTAGTGTATACATACTGAATTCAAATTTTATACACAATTTACTCTAGAGATGTAGAGATGGAGAATACAAAACATATTTCAGTAATACAAAATTAGAGTGAAGCAGGATCGGATTTTCCCCTCTGACTACTTTAAGTCTGCGCCCCTCCTGAACTGAAAACAACTGCTCTGTTTCACATGATGGTTTTGTTTGGTTAATACAATTACAAAGTAAGTACATTTCAACAGGTGTTCACTGGGGAAAATGAATGTTTCCTAATCTGCTTGCTGGACCATCTAGGTATCCCATGCTGTGTCGGATATTCAGGGAAAGCAAGAGTAAAATATTTGATAAGCCTGTATGTGCTGTGTGGAGTTATGGTAAGCATTTCCCACAGTCGCCATATCGAAAACTCTTACAGAAACCACAACACACCTTTGTAAGGGAGGAAATTCCTCTTTTAGCTTTATATAGACCTCGGGAAGAAAAATAAATAAATAAAAAATCATGACTGATATCATACACTGAACACTTTAAAAAAGGTACCATATTTTCCATAGGGATTTTACACTACAATTGAATTTTTACTACTCAGTAGCGTCAGTACATGAATTAATTGCTTTATATAGGCATTACATGGTTGTAGGAAAGTAAAATCATTTGGCTCTTAGTAACTATTACACTTGCCAGTAGGTTAAAAAACAAAACAAAACAAAAAACAAAACAAAACAAAAAAAAACCTTCTTTTTTTTTCTTAGCATTCTGACCACTCCATTTTACAGTAAAAAAAAAGTTGACATTACTTAAACATGTGTCATTGAAAGTTATTTGTCTCATAAAGCATGAATTATAAATCAAATTATCTCTGGTTGCGCCCTAAACTAAACTCTTTCCTGAAGTGTCACTTTTTGTTAAAATCAATTCCAGATTTTACGTATTGCTCTGCTCACCTAATTGACAGCAACACAAATTCATGATAGGCATAAAATGAAATTGTTTCTGTGACATAACTCAACTCAATAGTGGGTTGAGGATTAGTTCACAGTGACCTTGTACAAACAGCCTTTACTTTTTTTTTTTTTTTTTTTTTTTTTTCTTTTTTTTTTTTTCTTTTTTCTTTTCCTGTCAAAAATATTCCATTTACAGGCTATCAGTTACTGGAATTTTCGTTACTTAACTGATGGATACTTCTATTTAGTTTAAAATGTTAGATGCAGCTGGCAACTAGAACATCCGGTGATCACAGACTGCAGGGTAGCATAATTCAAAGGTACTATGAATTTTCTTTTGGTACATCAGGTGTCTAAAGTGCAACTTCTTTCCCAGTAGCTGCATATACAAAGTGAGTCTGTGTCACTTCTGATACACTCAGCTCATTCCCCTACGACTCAGAACAGCATATTAGGAGACTACAGGACAAAACAAATATGACATTTCAAATATATTTAATAGTCATTATCCAGAGCCTGCTTTCAATCCAAACGTTAAAAATCACTTTGGAACATACCTGAAATATTTGAACATTAAGCTGCATTAATCATAAAGCAATATTTTAAATTAAATCAACTGGAGCCAAATTCTGCCCTCACCTTCCCTCTGTGAGTGCACTGCTCTAGAATATGTCTTCTGAGTTTGCAATACCCGCTAGAAATTAAGTAAATTGATTAGCACCCTATATCCAATGGTCCAAATTCTGCCACTTCTCACATTCACAAAAGTCGGTAGAGGACAGTATGGATATAACTGACAGCAGAATGCAGCCCAGCTGTAATTTCTAAATGTAATTTCTTTGGTAGAAGACACAGCATGTAAGTCTTTCACTATAAAGCAATAATCAATATTGACTCAGGCTACTGGAAATCTGACTAGTTGTTTTGCTGTTTTATGACTGGACATGAGCTTTGTTGACATTTAGGGGTAGGAGGGAGTCACCACATACATTTTTTTCTACTTGACTAAACAAAAATTTTTGGTTGTTTATGGGGAGAGGAGGAGGCAATGGGGCCCCGATGATACTGTTCTGTGTCAAAAATAAATATTTATGCATATATATTCTAAAGAAGGAAGTTAAAAAAAATAAAAACATGCATCTTGAAAAGAAAGCTTGTATTTACATACAGGATTGGAGGGCTATAATACACTGTTGCAATAGATGTCCTCAGTGGGTAGAGTTTCTCTCATGTCCTGTCACTACAGATGATAGGATTGCTCTGGAAACACCCTCCTCCATCTCCACCTCCAAACCAAAGCCAAGTGAAACCCATAGAAGCGTCCACTTCTATCTGATGATCTTCTAGGAAATTACCCCAAAGTGCCCCAAATGTATTAAATGCCTACCTGCACCCTCACACGCACCTCATTTACACTGCCGTAACTCCATCTGTTTCACTGGGCACTTACTTTTGAGTCACACAAGAAACAATTGTGTGACAGCAGAACCAGACACATCAAATGTGATCTGCTTCCACTTTTATTAAGTCCACCTTTTTTTAGTGACTTGGGTTGGTCCCTTCAGTGGTGTCTTACAGCAGATTTCACTGCAGACAAAACGTAAAGTTAAACCAGCGTCTAAAGTGAGGTCCAGGGAATTCTAAAAGTCTCCTACCTGAATTATGGACATCCGGCTCGGGGGAGCCTCGCTGGCGTTAGTCCCTTGCCCTGTGAAGCTGGTGTGGCAGCCCACATGTCCCTGGGGTACAGTCAGGTTGTTGGAGGCGGGCTTCAGGTACATCACCTCAGACCTGGGAGAGCTGAGGGGCAGGCGGGTCTGGTAGTCAAAGTACATGGGTGAGGTGGCCAGGGATGGGCTGCTCACCACGTTCATGACATTGAGGGGGCCCCGGCTGTCCTCGCCCTCACTGGGCACCAGCATAATGTCATTCTTGCTGATCTTCTTCTTCTTGCCCTTGCCCCCTCCACTGCCACTGCCTCCTCCTCCCCCGCCACTGCCTCCCCCTCCTCCCAGCTGAGGGTGGCTATACTCGGCAATGCGACAATTATAGGTGCGGATCTCCTTGTTCTCTCGCTTGCACTTCACAGCAATAGTGATCATGGCAGCCAGCAAGATGATGGAGACAGTGCTCAGGGTCACGATCAGGGGCAGCGACAAGTCCCAGTGCGGTCGCCGATGCTGCTCGCCATTCACTTGTGGCTCGCCAGCCTCGGGTAGGGGCCCTGCCAAGGCCCTGACAATGAGCTTAGCCACCGCAGAGAGGCTGGGCTTGCCATGGTCACTGACTTTTACCACTAGTTCAGCCACAGGGCTGAGCTCCTCCCAGTAGGGGTGCAAGGTGCGTATCTCACCGCTAGTGGGGTCCATCTCAAAGAGGTGCTCCTCATTGCCTTCCACAATCTCATAGGTAAGGCGCCCACTCTCCCCAAAGTCACTGTCCAGAGCACGAACGGTGCCCACAGGATACCCCACCCCAGCGTTGCGTGGCACCTGCAGCTCAGCGGTGTCATTGATGAGGGCAGGTAGGACGATGAGGGGTGCGTTGTCATTGACATCGAGCACAGTGACACGTACTGTGGCGTTGCTCTCACGATGGGGTGAACCCGAGTCCTTGGCCAGCACGCGAAACTCAAAGTGCTTTGTCTGCTCATAGTTAAAGCTCCTCAGGGCATAGATAGCACCATTGGTTGGGTTGACGGAGACATAGGTGTAGATGGATACGTCACCCACGTGCCCAGGCAGAATGGAGTAAGAGACTGTCCCATTTTGGCCCAGGTCAGGGTCTTGAGCCAAGACAGAGCCCAAATACTCTCCAGGGATATTGTTCTCGGGCACCTGCAATACATAAAGATTCTTGCTGAAGCGGGGTGGGTTGTCATTCTCATCGAGGATTCGGACAGAGAACGACTTGGTGGAGTTGAGTGGGGGGTTCCCCCCGTCACGTGCCACGATGGTCACATTGTACTCATCCTGTGCCTCACGGTCCAGGGGCCGGTCAGTGACCACAGTGTAGAAGTTGTCATAGTTCTCCTCCAGTGTGAAAGGGACAGCTCCAGGCCCACCACCACCTCCTAGCACCCGGCACTGGAGCTGCCCATTCTTACCCGAGTCACGGTCAGTGACTCGCACAAGGGCAATGACAGTGCCTGGTGGGGCAGCCTCACTCAGTGCTCCCTGGCGAACGGAGACAAAGCCAATGGTGGGAGCATTGTCATTGCGGTCAATGAGGCGGACGGTGACCTTGCAGTGAGCAGGGATGGGGTTGGGCCCCAGGTCTCGAGCCTGGACATCAATCTCTATGAGACCACTTTCCTCATAGTCCAGGTTGCCCTTGACACGGATGAGGCCACTCTGTGGGTCGATGCTAAAGAGGTCACGGACACGATCAGGTGCATAGCCACTGAAGGAGTAGAGCACTTCACCATTGGTGCCCTCATCAGCATCAGTAGCATTGAGGTCAATAACAGCTGTCCCTAATGGTGCATTCTCTGGCAGTTCAACCACATAGGAGGCTGCCTCAAAGACAGGGCTGTTGTCATTGGAGTCAATGAGGCGTACATTGATCTGCACCGTGCCCGAGCGTGGTGGGTCGCCACCATCCAGTGCTGTCAGCACCAGAGTGTGGTGGCTCTGCTCCTCACGGTCTAATGGCTTCTGGATGACCAGCTCCGGAAACTTTGTGCCATCACCGCGGGACTTCACATCAAGAGAGAAGAGGCCGTAGTCATCACGGGTTAGAAGGTAGGTTCGCAGCCCGTTGTCCCCAGAATCTGGGTCGTGAGCACTGGTGAGTGGGAAGCGGGTGCCTGGCGCAGCATTTTCTGAGATGTCCATGTCCACCTGGTCAGAAGGGAATGTCGGTGCATTGTCGTTCAGGTCCTGGATCTCCACCTTGATCATGCAGATCTCCTGATCGTTGGCGAACACCTCAAGAGACAGTTGGCATTTGGTGCTGCGCCGGCACAGTGCCTCACGGTCAATACGTTGCTTGGTGTAGAGCAGCCCACTCTCCCCGTCCACATCTAGGAGGTGAGGGGCCGAGTTCTCCAGCACCCGGAAGGTGGACTTGGATCCGCGTCCGGGGCTACTGCGCTCAGCAGGCAGCAGCCCACCACCTGCTGCCCCCGTTGCCAACCGCGCATCGCGGCCAATGTTCCCGATGACCGTGCCTGCTCCCTGCTCCTCTGGCACTGAGTAATTCAGGTTCTTCAGTGTCAGGGCAGGAGCCCAGCAGAGGAAGAAGCAACAAATGGAAAGGTACATCCCCGAGCAGGGGTGGGGAATGGCAGCAGCTGCAGTGGTGACCAGGGTCGTCCCTGTCTTCTCTGCCTCCTGCACTAGGTTTGCTCTTCCTCCTCCGTCGTCTCTTTTTTTTTTTTTTTTTTTTTTTTTTTTCCTTCTCTCTCCCCACCCCTATATTTTAAGTTCCTGAACCTGTTGCTCTAAAACATCTGCAGAGACTCAGGATGAGAGGCAGCAAATGGACCATGTAGCTCAGAGGGAGGGAGGGAGCAGACGGAGGGGGGTGGCGGGGGAGGGGGGAGCAGCTCCGGCAGCGTCTCAGGAAGCGCTCGCCGTGATTGCGGTCCCCTCACAGTTACTTCGGCAGTCCAACTTCGGCAGTGGGAAGATTGAAAAAAAAAATCAGAAAATTTACAAAAGATCTTCTCCTCCGGGCAGACGAAGCGTTCCCGATCCTTGAATGTTCACAGATGTACAAAGGATAATAAAAATAATAATAATAAAAAATCAGCGGCGGTGGTTGTGTTTCTAAAAAATGATCAAAAAAAAGATTTCTTTCTTTTCTTTCTTTTTTTTTTAAATACGTGTATTCATACATACACGGGAAAAGGGGGTGGTGGCCACAGGTCTGTAAGCAGGGGGAGAAAAATCTTATTTGCTACTCATCACTTGCGATGCAATTGATGGAGTGGAGGGATGGGAGAGAGACAGAAGGGAAAAAAAGTCTCAGCTTGTTGGAGGAGCCCTCTTCGTGTGCAGTGAGAGGCAGTGAAATGTCTGATAGCACCGCGGGGCTGTTGGCTTTCAGGGAGTGTTTTGCTGCATTTAGAGATCTAATCTTGCATTGCTTGCGGCGGAGAGCTGCATCTCGCTGCCATCGGTATTTCCTCCTCTGTTTCCAACACCCTCACTCTTTCTTTCCCGAATCAAAAGGCAAGGGGATGAGAATGGCAGATCAAAGGATAAAACAAATAAATTAAAAAAAAAACACACACACACACACACAAAAACAAAACAAAAAAAACAAAACAAAACAAAAAAAACAATAACCCACCACACACACACAAAACCACAAAAAACTAGTGTCCGGATCTACAGTTCCCTTTCTCTCCTTCTACTACCAGCCTCCCACTCGCCTAATAGGGTAGGGAAAAAAAATAGTGAAAATCAAGAAACCCACCAGCTCATCATCACCATTAGCAGCAAACATGTATCTTTTAAGAGCAATCGCAGGCTGCGCTAATCAGATGCACGCTCGGGTTTCTTTAAGACAGGCCAACAGCCGCCGCCACCACATCCTTTCTCTGTGCGTCTATGCGTGTGTGCGGATGCGTGTCTGAGGAGCTGCACTTTTCTCGCTGCAGTTTAATCCCAGTTTGCTTTTCTCTCCAGTCGAGAGGAAATCAACAGGCAACCCATGGCTGGACGCATAGATTAAACAAGAGCGCGAGAGAAAGGAAAGAAGCGGGGGAGTGGAGGGGGGAGGAGGAAAGAGGAGAGGGAAAAAAAAAGAAAAGCGCGCACACACACACACACACACACACTCTCTCTCTCTCTAAAAGGAAAACAGTCTCTGTATTCACAGGGCTGCGCTGTCAAGTGCCTCTCTTTTCTTCCTATACAGCATCTCCTCCCAGTGATACTGCCACCTAGTCCGCTTCATCCAGGGGAGGAGAGAGAAGAGAAAAGCAATCCCGGTGGTGAATAAAGTGGCAGGTCTTTTAATCGCCTGATTCACCTATATTAAACCTATGCAGCTCCGTGGCGGAGTGTGATGCATTTTTGCAGCCCCGTCAGGCTCTCGTAGTCTCTCTGGGCATCTCAGTAATAGTGCGGAGAGCAGCAGCAATGCCAGATGCGTTCGCCCTGTCTGATTTACCTTTCCCAGTAAATACTGGGGAAAGGCTGCTCAATTTTGTTTCAGGTTCTTCTAGCAACCAGAAATAAATGAATGGCAGACCCCAAATGCAGGTGTTCCAGGCTGCTGGATGAGTCAGATCCAGCGGAACAAATCACATTCACTATCTCCTCATGTTCCTCCCTTCACAGACATTAGTTGCAGCTTCTCCCTAAGGCTTCTCTGACTCACTCTATAGACAGAAATAATAATAATAATAATAATAATCAGATGTATGTTTTGGAGGGGAGGGGGGGAAAGAAAAAAAGAAAAGAATGAGAGAGGGGGTGTCGGATCCAGCTACACTTTTACTATACCTCTTTCTCCGGGAGACTGAGGATCAGGAAAACAAGGCTGTTATCCACGAACTGGCACAGAGGCGCGTCTGTCTCCTGTTTTGCTGAGTGTTTTTAAACCACCTTTCCTCAGTGTTATGTGTGCAATAATCAGAGCTCTTTCAGATTAAAAGAAAAAAGAAAAAAAAAAAAAAAAAAAAAACCAAAACAGAAGAAAACACCCCAAAACAACATAGGTTCCCAACACACAGCTCTAGTTCCGAGTCTCAGTCCTGCACTGCTTTTTCTCCTTTATTTGAGTCCGGACCCAAAGTACAGAGTTAATGCTGCAACCTGTGGTGGAGAGGCTGGCGAAAGCCAAAGCAAAAGCACAATTTCTTCTCTGCCTCATTGGTGGGTGGCCCCTCGCAAACAGACGGTCGCCAGCCTTAGCCAGACAGCACGCAAAAGGAACGCCGACTCCCGATAAACCAGATCCATGGCACCAGCAGCCAGCAGGGAAGTGGAGATGCAGCGAAAATTCAACAGTTGGAGCCGCTCTCTGCCTCTCACTCCCCCCCCCCTTTTTTTTTCCCCTCTCTCTCTCTCTTTTTTTTTTTTTTTCCTTTTCTTTTTTTTTTTTTTTTTTCTCCCCCTCCCTGTTCCCCTCCGCCTCGCTTCCCTCACTGCAGCACTCGCGGGGCCGCCTCGCCGCGCTCTCCCAGCGCCGCTCGCCGACTGCCTCTATTCACCTCACGCCGCGGCTTAAACATTGATACGGATTCCCCGTCAGCCAATCGGAGGCGGCGGTGGCGACCGGCCCCGACGCCTCCCGACCAATGGGAAGAGGCGGGCGGACGAGGGGCGGGGCAGCGGCTGGAGCTGGGTGTCATTGATTAGATTGCTTCGCTGGGAGTCGCGCAGCGTGCGCGGTGCTCGGGATGTGGGGCCTCGAAACCGAGCAGCACAGCTTCCCCAACCCTTCCCCAACCCACCTCCCTTTCCCCTCGCGCGCCTTTCCTTCCTTAATGCTTTCTTTTTTTTTTTTTTTTTTTTCCCTTTACTATTATTTTATTTATTTTAATACGTATTAACAAATCTTCTGCGATGACGGGCGGAGAAAATAAGGAGGAGACGCGAAGGGCGCACTCCTTCTTCAAAGCACTGCGAGGGAGCACCCGAACCCCTCCGCTCCCCCCCCCCCCCCCCCCCCCCCCCCCGGGGACTACCCCGGGTTGCAGGGAGGAAGGGGTGGATGGGGGGAGCCCGCCCCCCTCCTCCCCCCCTCACCCCCTCCAACAGCTCTGCAAGGAGCCGCTCCGGGGGGGTGTCGCCCACCCCTAAGGGAATGAGCGTGGGAGCAGCGCTGCGGAGCGCTGGGTGCGGTGAGGTGCGGTGCGGTGCAGGGCGAGCGGCCGCAGCGCCCTCCCCACCAGACGCGGCACAGCGTACTGCGCTCCCGCCGCACGGCACGGTCCGGCACGGCACGAAGGGAGGTTATTTGGCGCGGGGGGAGAACTGAGGCTGGCAAGGTGAGAGCTCGGATTGCCGGAGTGCCGGGAGGAAGCTGCCATTTGTGAGCTGTGAGTGACGAGCGTGTAAGTAGCATGAATCATTTAAGGTTAAAAAAATAACGAGGGGGAAAATCAACTCCGGAGCAATTAGAAGGCGCTCCCGGCAATTATTTTCAGAGCAGCTTTTATAAGATTCGTTTTAAAGAAGCTGCTCTGTTGCCTTCCTCAGTAGGGTAGCCTCCAGCCCATTCGGTGCCCGTAAACATCATCTGACTTGGAGAAAGTCTTGCTAATGCATCAATGCAATAAGTGCTCTTTCTGGACCCATCTCCCATCCTGGAGACGTCTCTGTAGCTCGGGTACAGACAGGATGCCCTGCAGAACAGTCATCATAAAACCAACGCTGTGTTTAAATGCAGCATATAAATAAACCATCCATACGTTAGCAGCAGCGTAAAATCACTGCTCTCAGATGTGCCAACTTTCAGTGTGAGAGCGACAGACAGACGAAATAAAGGAAATGTTTACAACATGCTTTGCTTTCCGAAGGAAGGCTTCAGATTGGCTGATGGAAATCGGCGTACTCGGCCAAGTCACTTATTTGGAAAAGTCACTCCTAAAAGCAGGAGGGCTTTGAAAACGTAGCTAACACCAGAGCCAGACCCTGGGCTGCCAGGAGACCTCGTATCACCGCAGCTTGAGCCCTGTGCTCTCCCTTCCTTATCCCTTACATCCAGCCCGCAAGCTGTCTTAGGATGTCCAGTTATCTCCTGTTCAAGTTCTGCTAACTGGAGGAAAAAAAAAAAAAAAAAAGAAAAAGAAAAAAAAGAAAAAAAAAGGTCATTGTAATTATGTATTGGCTCCCTCTAGCGTGCTAGGGACACTGCTGCATCTGGGGTATGTGTGTATGGCCTGCGTGAGTACCTACGCGGGAGCTCAGAGGGGGCCGGTGGAGCATCAGCAGGGTAAAACAGTCATTTCACTATTACACTGGTATATACTGTGTAACAGGTGTAGGGCAGTGTATCATTTGGTTTACTGATGTTAAATTAAAGAAAGAAAAAAAAAAAAGAAAACTGAGTCTTTTCTTTGGGAGCACGCTCGTGTCTCCATCACTTTTCTCACCAGCCCACAGACTGCCTTTCCTTTTACATGACTCAGCATTGCACAGTAAATACTCCATCTCCACAGTGAAGTCAATACATCTGAAGGCACTTTGCAGTTTGTAAAACAAGTACTCAGGACTATCAGTTAAAGGGAAAACTATATAATCTGTTATCCGAGTACCTATGTTCTTTGCTTGTAAATCCTGCCTTTTTTTTCATCAAACGTCTTGCAGCTTGTAACATCTAATTGATACAAACATGCATAGAATATTTAGAGGAAAAATAAAACGTGAATCACTAGCAGTGGATCCTCAAAACTACGGCTGCCTGTCAAGTGATGATGATAAGCAAAGTTCTTATCCCTTCACTCTGCAATTTACTACGGTTTTCAGTACTAACTTCAGTAAACGTACTTTTTAATACTCATTTTCAGGTCTTTTTATTAGCAATTACAAGTGATTCCTTGGAAACGATTTCAGCTTGGCATCTTTAAAAACTGTGGCTCCTAATCCCAACAGTGGCTTAGGTGCCTAAATAAGAAACGCTAGATAAAAAAAATTGTTCCTGCATATGAATGCATGCCTTTCCTAGGCTGATGTTTGTTACATCAGACAGTTTATAACAACAAAATGACATTTATTGATTTTAATCCACCTGTGCAAGTAATGAATATTTTATTTGTTCAATGATTTTACAGTATATCTAAAATGCTTTTTTTGTGTCAAATTTGTAGAGCACACTAGATGTTTGATAGCTAAGACTTGCATCATAATTTTCTACACACTCATCAGGAAATTGCTGTACTTTTCACGTAGAAAAGATAGAAATAAGATGTGTGAAGGTAATGCCAATGAGTGCCTGTATGCTGTGTGCCATGTCACTGTGTACTGAATTTGTACTGAAAAAAAAAACAAAGCAAAATAATAACTACATTTAAAGTTGTTTATTAACAGATTTGTGAGAAAGCTGTAATGTGGAGGGGCAGAGACAAAGTGTAAATCCTAAATACTATAGCAATAAACATATACAAGAATTACACTATCAGGCCAATCCAAAACAAACAAAAAACATCATTAAATGCTGTATGAATGACTGAGAAGCTCAGCAAAGGAGCAGAGTCCAATATAACAATAATCAAAGGAGCAGAGTCCAATATAACAATGATCTGTATGTGGAGGAATCAAATAATGCTTTGGAAATCTAATTTTGGACACTTGGAATGTCTGTTCATTGGAAGCTGTAGTCTGACTTTAGCCTAAGTAATGGGTAGTGATAGAGCTTAACTCAAAACTAAATTAAAAACAAACAAACAAACAAAAAAACAAAAAAACACTTATTAGTCATGAGCATAATACAACTATATTCAGAATTTTGAGGGGAGTATTCATTGTAACATCTATGCTCAATCAAAAGTTTTCAAGTGAAAATATTTTATTTTAGTACAGATGATGCTTAAGCACAGACAAAAAAAAAAAAAAAGTTTCAGAACAAACATCCCTAAACAAATAAAGTAAGAAGACGAAGAGCAGATCAATATAGCTAAATGTCGAGGTTCAGTATTTGTTTGAGCCTAAAATGTATCATTGGGAAAGCCCACATCCAATCACCTTGAAAGCAATAAAAAGAAGGAAAATTAGAAAGGCCATGAAAGGAATTAAAGGAACAAGAAGTACATCTATTGGAGAATAAAAATACCTGCTCAAATACAAATGTATACTTTATCAAAACAGGGAAGCCATGAGAAAAAACTTGTGGATCTACTAGTTTACGAGCTATATAGAAGAGGAGGTACTGCAGAGAAATTGGATGTCTGCACTACACTACTCATAATGAATGAAGACATTTTCTCAAGTCTGCTTTCTTTTTAGTAACAAAGATGAGATGTGGGTGTGTATAGAGGTGTCACCACAGAGATTCTCAAAGAGCAGAAAGTATCTAACTAAATGGTAGTCATCAAGAGTTCTTACAGAGTCTAAAAATGAAGTAAATGAACTGTTAAAAATATGCTGTCATTAAGATCAGTTACTATGTGAGAGGATTAAAAGGTGTAAAATCTGTTTATTGTCAAGAAAGACTAAAGGGTGATCAAGGAATTACTTGAGCAAGCTTTACTTTTAGTATGAGGGAAAATTAGTTGAAATGACAATAAAAAGTAGAAATTATATGGCATCTAGAGAAATGTAAGAGAGCTACTATCCAGAAACTGAATGAAATCAATAGAAACCTTTCATCTGATTTGATTCATCCCATAATGATGAAGTAGTATAACTTACATAGATTAAAAGGACATTTCTTCCATCTATTAGTGTTGTTTCAAAGTACCAACGGAACAATAGATTAAATTACTTTTGTGGCTCTGCATGGAAGTAGTTTTATGTCAATTTAAACAGCAGGATTTGGAAGGGAGAATAGTTACTGGGAAAAGCAACAAGAAGTGACAGTACAGTAGGTGATGGCAGGAGAAGGTAAGTGTTTGGGTAGGTGGTGTTAGTGGACTAATAAAGAGCAGGAGCCAAGAAGTGGGGGGAATTAAAAAAGGATACTGAAGTGGAGCACTGGGCTATTAAAAATACTTGAAGGAAAGAGAAAGTGCAAGTAGGAGATAAATGTGAGATTGTTGCAGAAGTGATTAAGACTCACTTCTTCCATCTAGCTGGGATGTAATTCATTTACAGTTCTACCTGTGTCATTGTGAGGAGGAAAAAAAAAAGAAAAAAAAGAAGAAAAAAAAGATCTATTAGGCTTAGAGAAAGGATGACTTTTAGGCCAAAGATGAGTGACTTAAGGCTTGGATTCTTATGCCTCCTTTCAGGCATGTTGTCTAATGACTGTTTAGTACAGAATACAGAAACACCAATTTATTTATTTATTTTTATTACAGTGAAAACACGACGCAGAAAATTGTGTTTCAACCAGACTAAGTAGATGTTTTCTTAATAATTCAGAAGAATAAAACAATCTCTTCAAGAGCAATCGAACTAATAGAAACCTGTTTCCTACAAGTATGTGTTTTAATTTTCCCACTGCCACTAGTATCAGCTTTCCCCTGTGTCTTCCATTACCCTGCAGATGTGAGAGGCTAAGAGTGCCTGGAAAGGTGCAGTGGGTGCTTTTCCTTTTCTCACATACGGCATCCTTTCCTTTCCCATTCATACCCATCGACTTCAATTAAATTTTAAACTATAATCACCTTTGAAATTTCTGTCCCTCTTGCAAATAACATTGAAATTGGCCTTTATGTTATGAAGTTACTGAGAATAATGATAGAGAAAGATAGACACTCAAGTAGCGGTCAAGTGGGCTGTTTGTTTACTTACATAACCTTCTTAAAAATAACAAACCAACAACTAGAATATTAAATATAAGTAAAAGTAGTAGAACATATTAACCATTCTACTGTAACATGATCCTAGTTCTGGAGGTACAATATGACAGGGTAAAAATGATTGTATGATATGACTTGGCATGTTGCAATATACATGCACAGATAATGCTAGCAAGTTAGGAATGCACTGTGTAAAAATAAACAGCAGAGTTTGCAGTATGCATTAGAAAATATGTGCATTTTGAATTAAAGGGTGTGCTCTGAAGCATTTACCAGCTTTTCTGAAGCAAACCTTTTTATGTACTCCTTTAAAACTGACATTTTTTGTGTTCATGGTAGTTTGCATTAAGACCTGTAGAAATCAGAAGCATATTTCATTTTCACTGAAAAACTAAGGCCTTTACAGATGAAAGCCTGTTTTGTAAATTATTTGTGACAAGTCTGTTTGAGATCAGACCACATACACTCTTTAATATTGCAAAGGTTTAACTATTAAGAAATTTTAAAATGTCATTAGAATTTAATTGATACTCAGTGTAGTAGATGGTGTTTGGTTTGTTTGCAGTTATTGCAGGCTAATATTTCCTATGTCTTTTAAACACCGTGAGGCAGGACAGGGAGGATATTTGTCTGCTTGTTCTCCTCTCCTCTGGGCTAGGCTGCACTCTGGGAAGTGGACAGGTTGTGTCTTCTGAGAGCACACAACAGAAGAAATGTAAGGAAGTGCAGGATAAGAAGGAGAAGGACTTACAAAGAAAAGACAAAAGCAAGCAGAAACTCCAGAAAGTGCTGAGAAACACATGGAACAGAACGAGTATTGATGTTTCAGAGAGGCAGGAAAGAAAATGTTCTCCTGGACTGCAGGAGGGAACTGCAGAGCTGCTGTATGACATCCATATACCCTGTCACAAAAATATGAGCTAGGAGATATTTATTTACACACTTTTATTCTACCTCACTTTGGGATATTTTACAAAACTTTATTTTGAAATCTGGTCTCTAAGGTTTAAATCCCCTCTGGGAGTGTTGGTAGCACTCACTTTGAGGAAGGGGTGGAAGCAAAAGCACCTCAAAGATCTGGGTAACTGGCATGCATTGTGCAGATGAAACAAATCACTTCTCACAGCCAAAGCAAGTAGCTTGCAGCTAAGTGGAGTTATCTAACCATGCTAACAAACAATTTGACGGTGGGGAAACACATGGCAGTAGTGCAGTAGTCGATTAGAATGCAGGTTCTGTGTATACCAACATTCAAAGATACAGAAATTTGCCTTAAACAGAAAGAGCAACCTCGGAGAGAATAACCTCAGGATGAGCAGACATGATACTGAAACTTGTATTTGTGAATTAGATTAGGCATTAATACAGTATGATTTTGGTACTCTGGGACCCCTCTGAAACTTAGGTGTGAAGCACACACTCTACCCAGTAGACTTCAAAGTTATGTTATGTAAACTTAATTGTGGAAATAATCTTTTTCCCCTCTTTTCATTTTAAAACAAACAAAACCCTCAAGTCCCTAAACAAACAAGATTACTTTCAAGCTGCAGGAGATTTGGGTCACGTATTCAAAACAATTTCCCTTATTTTAAACCTCAGAGTGTTGCTTCTTATGCACTGGTTAAGTTTTTATTGTTCACTCTTTTTCAGTAGTGTTTGCTGGCAGTAGCCAAGGATTTGTAGAATTTTTTTCCTCTCAGAGCACTGCTAAAAGTTTGAAGGCTGTTGTGTCAGTCAGACAGATCAACAGTTTGCTTGTGAA